>NC_033637.1:7341905-7400735 GCF_001540865.1 Ananas comosus
TGTATATATATACATACATATATATATATATATATATATATATATAGAACTAGGCTACTATGCTATTAATAGCACCAAATTATTGGTGCTACCAAGTTTTTGACCATTGGATTAAGCGATGGGTGGTTAGGATGATATGAGCCCCGTAGGGTTGAGTGTGTGGTTGGTTGAATAGTATAATCTAACGAGTGAAAATGATCAAAAGGATAGATCTAACGGCGGAAAACTTGGTAGTACCAAGTGCTTCGTGCTATTAATAGCATAGTAGCCGGACTCTATATATATATATATATATATATATATATATATTGTATTATTTTTATAGTATGTTATGATATATTATATTATTTTCGTATAATATACTAAACTATACATAATTTAGTATAAAAATTATGCAAAATATGTATTAACAATGCATATGCTGCACTACTTAGACAGATATTACACTATTTGAGCATTGTATATATTGTATTACTTATACAGATATTGTACTATTTGAAAAAGTATACTGCACTATTTGAGAGGATGTTGCACTATTTCATCTTATTAATTATACTTTTTTTTTTATTTTGTCTTAAATGAGGATTCTCGTTTCACGAAAAAAGTACATGTAATTATGGCTTAGCAGTTGTCATTTTCAAAAAATTTGACACTTAATAATTTAGCAGTTGTACTTTTTCAGGCATTTAAAGCATATAATTTTTATACATTTTGAAAGAGGAGTAATTTGTTCATCTTTCTGAAAATTCGGTCCAAATTTGTAAAATTCAAAAAGACGGCCTACTTTTGCAAAAGCTCAAAATTAATAGATTTTTTTATGCAAATTGGCCAAACTTCAAATGGGTTGGTAAATTCTACAATATTCCTTGGATTAAGGGGCGTAGAGATTACAACTCTTTTGGTTTGTAGACTCAAGTAAAAAAATATATATGGAAAGATTTCCTAAGCTTAAAAACTTTTTTCGAATAAATGTCTGAACTCTAAATTTTAGTTATTAGATCTTTAAACTTTATCAAATAATTTAATAAACCCTCTCTTTAGTCGAAATTAATAATTATTCAGCTATTTCAATCTTTTCCGTTGCACATAGAAATATATTTATTTTATTCTGACACATGAAAAAAATAATTAAAATTAAAAAAATAATCATGATATGTAATTATCATATATATAAGAAAAAACTTAGGTTTTTTTTTAAATATCTTAAAATTATATAAAATTATGTGCGACACATACGATCAAAATAACTTTGCTGGAAGAGAAAAGCCCGTTAAATATGCTGTTAAAGTTCAGGAGGCATAATATTAATATAGTAATCGTCAAAGCTCAAGTTAATATGCATGTCTGAAAAATGGTTAAAGTTTGGGAGTCTTTGTACATTTGTTTTTCTTTTTCTAAAATAAAAAATAAAAGAAAAAAATCAAATCTTATTTCCAGCATACTGAAACTGTAACGGGTATGAAACCTAGCTAGATCCAATTAAACTTAAGAAATACAGTAGTAATTACCTGTTATTTTCCAACTTTTGGTTGGGATTCATGAATCCGGTAATCACGTTATTATTAATGGTGAGTCAACTAACGACGTACCTACGCTAATATTTTTTATTTGAAGTGGTTAGTTATGGTTCGTACTTCAATACCAGGAGACATGCCCGTATATAAGGCTTACACAACTCTGGGTTTAATAAATCGAAACTATTTTTTATTTTTTATTTTTAGTTTATTATATGTTGGATTGCGAGTCGCGTTGACCCTTGACACTACCGAGGACCAATTTTGCCCAAATCGCTCCGCACGTTCTACAAGGGCCTTGGTCTCCGGGAAAAATGCAAAAATACAAGGAGGGAAAATTGTGGACAAACCCCCTGCACTTAATCTCTTTTGGAAAACGACGCCTGAACTTTAATTTTACCGATTGAACTCTCAAAACTTTGCCAAATAGTTTAATTAGCAGGTCTCCCGTTAGTAATTTGCATACTGATGAATTTGGTCGTACGTCTTGTATATGTAATTTTATAAAATATGAAATAATATAAAAAAAATCTATATTTTCTATTCTAATATGTAATAAGACATTAGAAATAATTGCGCCTACTCTTCGATCCTTAAGTTTAAAATTAGAGTTAGAAGAGAAGAAGAAAAGTTTTTTTTTAATATTTTAAACTATGTATACAACATGCGATCAAAACAGTTGTGTAAGTACTAACTGCGATTGAGGAGAGTGACTTGTCTAAATACTAACTTTAATTGAGTAGCGGAACCTATTGAACCATTAGGTAAAGTTTACGTCGTCTAATTCCCAAAACTAAAACTTCAAGGCAGGTGCTTGTAAAAGAGTTAAAAGGTTTACCGGGTCTTTGCACGTACTTTTCCAACAAATAAATGGTGAAAACAAAATGATAACTATTGAATTGAATGGATGGATTAATTATAAAAATAGTTTTGTTAAAAATATATACAACTAAAAATATAGTAATTATAATTACATGTATAGTATGATAGAACTACAATAGTAAATAATTAATCTAATTGCATGCGGTTAAAAATTATATCTAAAAATTTTATCATTTTAAATGTGGGATAATGAGATTATCCGAATATGCAAGAAAAAGTATTTCTTTTGTTTAGAATCAATTAGGTAGGTAATTTACGTTGTTCGACCACTAGCCTGATTCACGGACAAAGATGGAGTATAAATTTTTATTATAGCTAAAATGGTATACAATTTATGACTCTTTCCAAAACCCTACTCCCAAAATGTACTCATACTTGCTCTCATTGACCGCATCAAATATATATCATAAAGGGTATATTTATGACCCTAGTCAAATCATGATACAATTAGAAATACCATTCTAATAAAAGAATAATTTCAATAAAATAAAACATAGTTTAAATTAAACTTAATTGGATAACTACAGTAAAATAGGGTTAGACATAACAGGGACAACTAAATCATAATATAACTAGATATACAAATCCATTAATACTAGAAATTAATCTCAATAAAGTTAGATATAATTTAATCATAACTTAATGTTATTACCAAAATATCATAAACTTACATAGCGTTTGGTGGGGGGATAAGGGGTTATCCCCCCACTTATCCCCAAACAAGAATTTTGGGGGTGGGGATTGTTAACCCCACACCCCTAACAGGTTATCCTAAGGTTAACAATCCCCACTCCCCCCAGAATAGGGGTGGGAATAGCTTTTTCCACCTCTATTTAATTTTTTAATTTAAATTTAAAATTTAAATTATAAATTTTAAAAATTCAAAATTTAAATTATAGATTTTAAAAATTTATAATTTATAATTTTAAAATTAAAATTTAAAATTTATAATTTTAAAATTAAAATTTATAATTTATAAATTTTAAATTATTATTTTTAATTTTTTAAATTTAAAATATGATATTTTATATTTTAAATTTATATGTGATCTTAAATTTAAAATTTAAAATTCAAAATTTAGAACTTTAAATTTTTGAATTTGAGATTTAAAAATTTTAATTTTAATTTTGTATTTTTAAAATTTAAGAGTTATATATTTAAATTTAAAATTTTAAATATAATTCAATATATAAAAAGGCAATATTATTATTTTCTATATTATAATACACATTATTCTTTTTTTCATTTTATTTTTTTCTTATTTTCAAAATAATCTAATTTTCATCCAAACGTAAAATTGGTCTAATTTCTGCTTGTCTTGACTTATATCTATTTTTGGTGGAATAGATAGTTCTTACTTATAGTCGAACCAAACGAAGCTTAAAGAAAATACGGGAAGTATATTTAACCAAAAAAAAAGGAAAAAAAAAGAGGAGAGTAGAGAAGAAAAAATGCCTTTGACCAGTTGAATGTGTTTTCTGAGAAGAGGGCTGTTCTCTAAAATTCTGTAAATCAACGAGGTTCATTAAGATAACTAAATGTTCGACATTGGCCACCAGCTGTGAAAAAATTACGAGAGTTAGAAATTCATTGATAAACAATAAAAGTTCAGGACTAGTTTAAAAAAAAAATAGTAAAAGGTGGAGAGTAATAATGGTATGTAATTTTTTTCCATCTTTTAAAGCAAAACTAGATGCTAAGTAGGTTTTTTCGTGCATGTCGAATGTTTTGTGTTTAAACTTTTTTGTAATCAGGACTCGCTACTGATTGATGTAAAGATATTTATATTATTAGTGAATGCAGTGAATTGTTTAGAATCATAACCTTTAGGGGAGGGGAAATAGAATAATTAATTCTTATATTAGTCATGTTAAATATTACAAATATAGTTTTTATTAAATAAGCGGCGCGTCTGTCTGAATAGGCGAAAATAAGCGTCGGCCTCATATTTGGGTCGTGCACACGTGAGAGAGAGGTCCACGGTGGACCTCCTTCTATTCTTTTATATATTATTATATATATTATATATATAATATATATTATATATATAGTATGCTATATATTATATATATATTATTAATATATATATATTTTATTTAGATAAATTATTTATTATTATTATAGTGTATTTCTTTTATTATGGTATATTAATTTACTATTTATTTTTATAAAATATAAAATATATAAATAAATGTTAAATAATTTAGACTATTGGTATTAGATATAAATATTAATTTTATAATATTGAGCATTCACATATAAATTGTACATTAAAAAATAAAAAAAAGATTGATGCAGCTTAAGTTAATTTTATATTTGACGAAAGTTAATTGCGAGAATCACAAGCAATGATTTATCTTCTCATTCACTAACTACTGGGGGACTACGATACCTACGAAAAATTATTTCACTAACTAATGGGGGACTACCATGCCTACTAAAAATTTTTGATATATTTATTGCACCATTTATTATTTCTCAACCCCTTAGATATGCAGCCATGTTTTAAATAATTAGTATGGGATAATTTCATTCGTATCCTTGAAAATATTAAAAATATTATAAATAACCTTACAAAATTAGTAATATCAAATCAAACAAAAAAGAACAAGATGAGAAAATATTTAATACAGTTGAATAACTATTTCAAAATATCTTATAGTTGAGAGAGCTCCTTATATTTTCTATATTAGGGAAGATAGTTATATTTATTTGAAATTATTTCGTAATCTGTTCGTAACATTTCATAATTATTCTGAAATTGATTTTTATAACTAATTTTTAAAATTAAATTTTAAAATAACTACTCGCAGCATCGTGCGGGTCCTTAACTAGTTATTTTTCTGTATTAGACTTGTTTGAAGTTTCTCTAATTTAGTCGACTAAATGAAGTAATATGCTTGTTTGGTCCTCACATTTCTTATTCAAATTATACTTGTCCATTTTGTTTATAAGAGCAGTTTTGTGAGGACTGAGATTTTTTTTTCTATGTATATTTGACAACTTTTTAAATGTTATTGTGTGCATTTTAATTTTAAAATTGTCTATCAACTTTCAGCAAAAAATATTTAAAAATAAGGTTTTTACGCGATTATTACTTTTCACTTAAAGTGAATAGTAACCCGCGTTTTCGGTTGTGATCGAGGAGATAGGTGGGCTTCGGATGCGAATTGGACTCCGTTTCAGATGATCCAATAGCTCATTTTCAATGGTTTGACTATGCAGAAGCCAATGACATTGACAGATTTTATGTTTGATGCACAATTTTCGAGATGTTAGGAGCCGAATTCCTTGATCCTTGACCCGGTCAAAGATTTCTCTCGGGAAGAGCGTAGGGATGTGGAACGGCTATGAATAGTGACCCTCGAAGTTTGCGCCCTTCGACTGGATCAAGCGATTCGGCTCATGAGAGATCGGATCAGCCGAGTTCGAAGATCTTTACTATAGACTCAGTTCGGTTGAAAGAGCCGAATATACGGAATGTACAATGTTTTGGGTTTGCTGAAGAGCCGAATGCCTTTATTTATTAGATTGGAATCAGAAACTCATACAAACAAGAGTGTGCCTGTAAGGCATACAGACTCTGAAAATCTAAATTAAAGACTACTCCTAAGAAAGACAGTAAATGCGAGAAAAGAAAAGATTACAAGTAAAACTACTCCTAGAAAAACGATAAATGGAGAAAGTAGAAATATTGAAAATGCAGTGGTTTTCTCGTTCATTGGAGAGAAAAACCCCTATTGCAGCCTTCGAAATTACTATTTATAGTAATATCAGCCCACATTATTGGTCGGTTTTTAGTAGCGGGGGGAGTGGTGTAACCATGATCGTGGAAGTTACGCCCACTTCTCAACCGTTCCCGCCTAAAGGCTCTCAACCTTCAGGCGCCTTATTGCCGACTCCTGGTGTACCACGTGTCCTTATTTCTTTGGCTCATACGTGGGTTATATCGGCATGTTAATTTTTTGGCATCAACACGAGAAAAATAGTTTTTATCGCTGGAGGGGTTTTATTCTGTGTTGCTCTTGCTTTTTAGAAGTGATCAGTGCTCCGTTTTGCATGGAAACGCACTGGCAAGGACCTTTCTACGAGAGGAATATAATAAAGAGGGGCTGGAATGCGAATTCTGAGAGTTGGGGGACTTTGGAGCTATTATCCCCCATGAATAGTGGTATATAGGATTAAATGGGGATTTGGGGATTTTTGGAACCAAAAAACCTTAGGCCTATCCCACTCCTCTCCCTTATCCACCTGAGAGAGGGTCCTGCCGTCGCCGTCGGCCGCTGGAGAAGAAGAAACAACTTCTTCCCTCTCTCTCTCTCTCTCTCTCTCTCTCTCTTTGGTGCTATAAGAGAGGGTAGCCTAAGCCCCCTTGTGAACACACGCTACCAACCACCGGGACCACCGTCGTGGTCCTCTCAGCCTTCAACGACCCTCTCCCAGCTGTCCTCGGTGCCGTTGTGCACCAGGGAATCACCGCAGTCGAGATGGAGCTCCATAGAGCACTCGCAGTCGTGGGAAGCCACTGGGTGCTGCCACCATGCCGCGCCGCCTCTAGCCATCACCGGCGGGTCCAGAGGGACCACCGACATCGCCACTGGCCGCCGTGGAGCCACTGTTGCGCTGCGCTGCTATGCTCTAGCCGCAGCCCTTTTTTTGCCCACATCGCTGCTGCCATGCTGCCGCTGCCTCCCACTGCCGGTCAGGGGTCCCGGCCAACTCTCCTGGGTGCGGCGACCCTCCTCTGGCCGGAGCTCCTCCTGCCGTGCCGTCGGTCGTCAAATTTTTGATGCTCTAGCCCTCCCTTATTGCTACCAGGGGGATTCCAGGGGCTGAGTTTGTCGAGCTCCCTTCTTCGGCCATCGAAGACTTCGGTAAGCACCGAAGAGGTGAGCACCGCACTCTTGGGGTCTTGTGGAGACTTGTGCTCACCTTCGTTGCGATCAAGGAAGACCCGGTGCGCGCGTGGGACTTGATCGCTTATGAGATTGGGCAATTGGAAGGATTTCTCCACTGTTTCGATGCTGTCCGATAGTCGATCGCGCTTTGGACATTGAGCACGAGCTTCATTGTGTCGAGACGAATCAAATCGACTGGTTGGATGGATCCGCTACGACGCGAATTGGGGTAACTGGCTCGAAACTCATGTTTTATATATTATTTTTGATTTATATTATTCGTTTCAGTATCTGATTCATGTTACAGTAGTGATACTATTCTTGTATTCAATTCATAATATCTGTTTGTCTAACCTTTTTGCTACTGTGGTTGATTACTCGTTTACAGTTATCTTGCTTATCGTACTCCTTGCTTTGCCAGTGAGTGCGGCTTGCCCTCGTCGGCTGGTTGCCCCTACTGGGAAACATATTTATATGTTTCTCACCCCACTGTTTTTACAGGTGTTGCTGATAGTGCGGGGTGGGGCGCGGTGTGAGGACACTGTTAGTAATTAGTACCTAGATAGCTCGTGCTATGGAACCTTAGTCTATAGTTTCACATTCTCTTTATCTCAGTACTTTGTGATCTTGTGGTAGTTGTGCGATATCATATGTGTTGGAATTTAGTTGCTTTGAGATTTTTCCTATGCAGTGGTTTAGTTGATTCTGGATTTTGGTTTTGAATTAACTAGTAGATGTACAATTAAACTATTTTGTTTTGTTTGATTATGGTTCTGTATCTGTGCTCCTATACGTTGTGCATGTATAGGGGAGACTCTGTCCATGTGGACAGGGGATGCCTTGTGCGTGTGACAGGTCTGTGCATATCTCGGACAAGGTTTACAAAAAAAAAAAAAAAAAAAAAATTATGCTTTCCGCAACTCGGTTTTCAAATTGGATGGTTTTCTCAAAAATTAGTTTTCCAAAAAGGGCCCGGGGAATGACATCTACCCTTCGTAATAGTGTTTTCAAAACAAAAGTTTTCGTGTGGAAACTGATTTTCAGAATGGTTTTTGTGATTTTCGCAAAGTTAAAATTTCAAAGGAAAAGCCTTTGTGTGGTAGATACTTTTAACTATTAGGATGAATGTGGATTAAAAATGTGACTAATTAAGGACGGCTAGCTGTATGTTAAAATGAGTTGATCTTTGTACGTCCTATTATTGTGTCTGTGAATAGAGATCTGGTTGTTTAATTGTACTATGTGTTATGCCGTGCAAATAAAGGGAAGATTTTGTCTGTTTGTTCCGTGAATTTTTTGTATTTGTGGCGAATTTGTTGCGCGATTTTGGGATCCAGTTTTTTTTTTTTAAAAAAAGAGGAACAGTTTTTTGTTTATTCTGATTTACAAAGATATCCCGTTTTCGAATTGGCTTTCAGAACGGACTCCGGGGCATGACAAGTTTGTTATGAATTTCCATAAAGTTTCGAAGTTATTGTTGATTTATCGCTGGAAAGTTCTGCTTGTCAAATATATTATTTATTCTTAAAGCTATAAAATATATGAAGTTATCTCTAGACCGTGAAATTTTTATGATTTCGACTGTTATGCCCTATTAGGAAAAATAGAAGGTTTTTATAAAGGCACTTTTAGGATTTATAATTTATGCTTCAAGTAGATTGACACTGAAATTAGAATAAAAATATATTAGAAATGACAAATAATATTAAGTATAATTAAGAAAATATCTATTCAATGTTAGAATAGATATTTTATTAAATGGAAGTCAGCTTAAACCAAGCAATAATACATTTACAAATTGTGTAATTTTAGACGGATATATTTGATAATCAAAACTTTACAGGCATATATATGCAATTAACCCTAGTATATATACATCACTATCTAACTATATAAATCAAATTAACCTTCTCACAGTGTAATTGTTGAGTATTCTTAAAGATGTTCTTGAAACTAATCTGTGGGTTTGATATGCACAACTCATGGTAATTTAAAAAAAAAAACAAGGTAAGGATCAAATATTGATCATTGGATGAAGGGATATAATATTTACACCCTTTTTGAGTTGTATAGGCAGCGCTGATCTCACATGTACTATTAAGAAATTTTTAAAATCATTGATATGAGAAAAAGTACAAAAAAAGAAAATGTAGAAAGGTCTTCGGTACTTCAGTCTTTTAATTGTAAGCAGACATTTAAACTTTCAACTATGATAATTAGGCCTTTCAAATTTTATCAGATAGTTCAATTAATGTAACGACCCAGCCCACTAGCAATAATAACTCGTTGGGCCCAACCACAACCCAAAATGCTTAAGCCCAGTTATTATTACTAGTGTCTAAGTCTCTTATAAACCCAATGACAACCCCAACTCGTTGGGCCCAACCACCGGCCCAAAATGCTTAAGCCCAGTTATTATTACTAGTGTCTAAGTCTCTTATAAACCCAATGACATCCCCATTCCCATCCGATGTGGGACTATTAGGGTGTCACAATTAATCTCTGGAAATTATGAGTTACACAGTCAATTTATATGTAGGAATTTAAAGTACAAAAAAATTTATTTTTTATAAAGCAATTTATTTTTTTATTTAAATTTTAAAAATTAATTAAGTATGAGGACAAAAGAATATGGTGGATCTAAATTTAATCTTTGTTTTTTAAGTTGTTTTTATAATACAAAAATAGATTTTTTTTTTTTTGTACTTTGAAACTTTATAAAATTTACGTAAGATCTACGACTAAAATAACTGTGTAATTAATAACTACGATTGAGAAAATTTAAAAGGCCTATTTATCAAAATCAAAAGTTTAGACATCTGTTTGTATAGAAGGGTAAAATTCCGGAAAACGGAAAATTAAAGTAGTGAAGGCCAGGAGAGCGTGATGCTGCTACATCCCAAGAGGTGGATGAGTGAAGGTCTAATGGGGAAGTGTGGAGCCCTAGATTCCCTTCCTTGTCGAAGCATTAATGCATCTATCCACCTTTTGCAGCCATTAACCCTTCGGTAGTCATTAATCGATCCTCCTGCAGTGTGAATATTATTGGAGATGTCGCGAAGGTCTAGTTATTTCGTTCTCTCTCGCTCCTTGATTACCCTGTTATGAAAATGAAACAGTAGTTACAGTACGCTCGTGAAGGGTCATCGTCTTACATATCCGGACACCACTAGCCATTAATGGGCCCATTAGTTGAATGGTTCAAAACAGTGTAATGCTGTCGGATTAACGTAAAAGTGCATGGGAACCTCTCACCTAAAACTCGTTGCGACATGCCCGCCTTAACGTTATCTTTTTGACTCACACCCTGTCTTAACTTTGGTTTTCTTTTTCTTTTTCTTTTTTTTTTAAAAAATTGTGTAATTTTAGGCTTCGTTTTATTCGGAGTTAAGTAAGAACTAATTATTTCAGAAATAGACATAAGATGAGGGTTAAGGTGGGTATAGAGTAATTTTTTGTTTGGTTGAAAATTTGGTTTAGTTTAGATATAAGCAAAATTATGTTTGGTTTAGAATTAGGTTTAGCTAGATATAAGCAAATTAGCGTTTGATTGGAGTAAGTGGAATAAGAAGGATAGTGAGTGATTATAGAGATAAAAAGATCAAAATACCCCTCTTCGCATATGTATGTAAAAAAGAGCTTTTATTTTTTTAATTAAATTTACATGATTGCTAGGTAGTTGTCCATTTACATGGCCGGAGTAAGTACAAAATTGTGTTAAGGCTTGATAGCACTGCACTTTAAGATTTTTTTTTTTCATTTAATATACATTTTTCTTGAAAGACGAGAGATGCCATCAAACTAGGTAGTTGTCTTCGAAAAGCACCATCAAGCTATCTAGTAATTATTGTTATTATTTTTTTGAAAGACACCATCAAACCTACTATTTTAGATGGAAGCTAATTGTCATGAACTTAAGCTAAATCACTTGTTTAGCCCGTGCGGCGCTCACTTTTCTTCGTGAAGTGAGTAAGCCTACCACTCCTCTTGCTATGTCAGGACCTACTCGCCCTAAGACTAAGAACAAGAGAGAAGAGTTTGAGCAATGTTGTATATTGATTGGGAGAAGAGTTTACAACTGATTTCCTGAGAAGAAAGGAAGGAGGCCACAACCTTATAAAGGCCACTAGCTACCTAGGCTACAAATGAAAAGGCGCAAAGTGGCGCGTAACTACAAGGCAAAGAAGGAAGCTAGAAATTACCATGAGACTACAATTATTGCCCACCTAGAAATTCTATGGGACTCTTGACGCTTCGCCATCCGCACCATCAGTCTTGAGATCCGCATAGAAGCTTTTAGAACGTCCCAGCAAAACCTCCGACAGAACACTCTTTCGGAGATTCGGCCACTTTAAAGGATAAGTCAGTGGAACATATTTTGTTTGTGACAACCTTTCGCACCTAACGCGTAGATGCCCTTGTCACGCACCGAGCTGCTCCCAGTCTGCGTAGCCTTACGCACAGTCCGTCGTGCCTTCATGCCTGATCTAACCCATGCCTTGCTACCGCAGTCTGCATTTGCCCCCGCACTAGCTCCTGGTGCCTTGCCCCTCTGAGCATGTGCACCAGCGAACCCGTTGTGCGAAGAATTCGCCAAGTGTGCATGTCTTCCATGACATGCACACGTATTCTGCCAAGCCACAAAACGCCCCTTGGTCCCCTCAGACATTCGCTTGACAGAATGACTTGTACCTTGATTGGGCACTGGCTGCTTCAGTGCCACATGAGACTTGACAGTCTCACCGTTGCTCAGGTCCTCCTCCTTGAGTTCCTCAGCCTTCCCGCATTTCACCTTCTCGTAAAGTTCCAGCATTGTCAGAATTTGGTCCTTCGTCGTTTTGGCATGACACATCGGAACCATACAATGTGCTAACTCTTTCAGGAAGCTCAACACCCACAAGTGTGGCATGGGTGCCGCCTTCGATGAAATCGAGAAGTCCATCTCGAGGATCACCCCAAAGTCGTCGAGCAGCCCAACAGTGAGATTAGCCTTGCCCTTCCACGGCCGATGGCTATCTCCACGCCTTTGGTAACTCCCGCAATTGGCCGCCGCTCCGAGTTGACCGACTTGTGGCTCGCATCCTTCTCAAGTGTGAGACCTAACTACTAGGCTTCCGCCTCCGTGACAAAGTTGTGCTTTGCACCGGTGCTGATCATTGCCTGCGTGGTCCTCCCATTGAGGATCACATCGACGGATATGAGCTCCCTCCTGCGGAGCATGTTGATGCTTGGCTGACCGCGAGCTGCATTGACGAGCCTTAGTGCGCCCATCCTTAGCAGCTCGACCATGTCCTCACCCTAGCCCTCCTCGGCTTGGACTGCAGCAACCTGCTTTCCTTTGTGGTTGCCCCTCTTTGGGCAGTCCCGCGCCCAATGTTTCTCGCCATAAACGTAGCAAGAGATATTTGCAGGCGGCGGCGGGGATTCTGCCGTTGCCTCCTCGCATCATGGTTTGGCTTGTGCCCTTTCGCGCACCCTGGATCGCAGTGCCCTTCCCCACCTTTGGCCTCGCTTGTCTTTGGTGGCTCACCTCGATCGCCCTCGGTTCGCTCCCTCTCAGGCAACTTCTCCGCCAAAGCAATCGCAGAGTTTAGGTCCTTCACGTCTCGCGCCACGAGCTCCTTGTTCGCCCATGGCTGAAGGCCATCTAGAAAGAAGAATAGTCGATCCTCATCGGCCATGTTGGAGATCGCCAATATAAGGTTCGAGTACTCTTGGACATACTCCTTGAGTGTGCCTCAGTGTTTGAGCTGTTAAAGTTGCCTCCGCGCAAGATATTCGACATGCTCGAGATAGAACTGTGCCTTCAACTAGTGCACCAAGTCCTCCTAAATCTTCAGTTCGCATTGGCCATCTGCGGCTTCTGCGAAACGCTATTGCCACCATAGCATTGCGTCGTCGGTCAGGTACATGGAAGTGGTTTGGACCTTGTCATCCTCGTCCTCCAACCGCAATGCCTTGAGATAGCATTATGTGACATAGGAAGTTGTCTATCTCCTTCTCATCATGTGTGTCCTTGAAGCATTGGGGTTCAGGACCGCGGATTTTTCGGTGCACTCCTTCTGCGTCTCGACACCACGAGCCACTGCCTTCTCAAGAATGGTCACCTCACCCGCATCTTGAGGTCCTCGACCTCGTCGACCTTGGTGACCAAGTCCTATACCAGCACCTAGACCTTCTGCTTGTCCTCATGATGGGTGAGGTCCCTGTGGAACTCCTCGAGTTGTTGGCAGAAAGTCGCTATGGCAGCCACAACATTGTTCTCCATGGCATGGAGTCGATCCTCCATCATCCCCACATGTTGGGATAGGACAAAGTAGTGCTCCTTCGCTTTCACAATAGAGTCCTCCAACACGCTCATGCGGTCCTCAAGTGAGGCGGACTTTCTCGCCAGAATCCGCGGCACCTTGCTGTTGCCGCCCTTGGTTGCCTCGGGCACTGGCACAACGTCACCGACGATAGCTTTCGACGTTGACATGGCTTTCCAGCAATGAACTCACTCTGATACCAATTGACATGGACTGAAACTAAATCGCTCATTTAGCTCGTACAACACTTACCTTCCTTCGCGAAGTGAGCAAGCCTACCACTCCTTTTGCTAAGTCAGGACCTACTCTTCCTAAGACTAAGAACAAGAGAGAAGAGTTTGAGAAATGTTGTATATTGATTGGGAGAAGAGTTTACAACTGATTTTCTGAGGAGAGAGGGTGGAGGCCACAACCTTTAAAGGTCACTGCCACCTAGGCTACAGATGAAAAAGCGCCAAGTGGCGCGTAACTACATAGCAAAGAGGGAGGCTACAAGTTTCCATGAGACTACAATTATTGCCCACCTAGAAATTCTAAGGGACTCTTGACGCCTTGGCATCCGCACCACTAGTCTTGAGATCCGCATAGAAGCTTCTAGAACGCCCCAGCAAAACATCCGACAAAACGCTCCTTCGGAGATTGGGCCATTGTCAAGGAAAAGTCAGTGAAAAACATTTTGTCCGTGACATAATGGTTCTTTTAAAAATGCACGGATTAAATATAGAACAACATATGGTTGGTTCTGATGGTGCAAGTACACAAAATGTAACAATCCGACTCGCTAGCAATAATAACTTGTTGGGCCTAAACTACTAGCCCAAAATGCTTAAATTCAATTATTATTACTATTATCCATGGTCTCTTATAACCCAATTATAACTCTATTCCCATCCAATATGTGACTATTGAGGTGTCACAGTCTTCCCCCGTAGTCCTGACGTTATTGTCAGCCCAATCACACACATAGCTCAAGATCATCAGACGATATGAGTCTTGTCTCGCTGGCCGTGTCATTCCGATCTAGCTTAGCCTGTCACCTTGTCATTTCGACCCTAGCTTAACCTGTCATTCTGACCTTGGCTCAGCTGAGACTCAGCTCACACTTCGGGCTAGTGATTGGCTTTGATACTATATGTAACGATCCGATCGACCCGCTAGCAATAATAACTCGTTGGGCCTAAACCACTAGCCAAACATGCTTAAACCTAATTATTATTACTAGTATCTATGGTCTCTTATATATCCAATTATAATCCTATTTCTATCTTATATGAGACTATTAGGGTGTCACACAAAAATAAGAATAGCTATAAAAGGAAAAAAAGTGTCAATGAATCGATCAAAGTCGAGACACGAAAATCTCGTTCTCTTTAAGGAGATTCAAGCTCTCTACGGTTCACAAAGCCCTCAAACTGATACAGCAGAATACTAACTTGTCCCTCCGAGGATACAATGGCTCGACCTTGGTTATGTAGCTTTACCAACTATTTACAAGTAGATTGATGAGTCCAAAACTCTACAAAAAAGAATACTTTTATTTAATCTCTCTCTCAAATATAGAGGAATAAAGAGATAGAAGAAATACATATGTAAATCACATTGATGTGTCGTGAAGAATGAAGATGCTTACTATATGTACGTAGGCTTAAAAGTAGAGAAATATTGTAACATTTTGTTAAAAAATAAAATGAATTTACTTTATACCCCGGTAGTCGGAGGTTTAATTTGCTATAATTATATTTTTGCCAATTCACTACATCTTATATTATTATATATATATATATATATATATATATATATATATATATATATAAATATAAATATATACTATAAATATAGAGTGGAGGGCTACTATGCTATCGGAGTACGGCAGCCTTCTGTGCTTGCCAGCTCAGTTTTTCGATATTGCGAAAATTTCAAATGCGTCGATCGCTCGTTAAACTTGATCTAGAGTATTAGAAGTACCTAGAAATAGAATTATTATGAATTTTACGATATCATTTGCTAGTGAACGAAGGGGCTAAAATCAACGCTGAATAAAAATGCTTACAAAATGCTAATAATATGACATTAAATTTTAAATCAAAGATATTGATCTTGTTTTATATAGATAAAGAATTTTCTATCAATTTTACGTGAATTTAGGTATTTCCTACGATCGTTTAAAACTTTGCAAACGCTCACTACGATCTATGTCAAATTTGTGTAATTTTCAGCGAGTCATTCGATCCTAGGCAAATGTAATCGAAAATAATAAATTTATTTTCTAGGTAGGCTCCAAATACTCTAGATGAAGTTTCTAACGGAGCCGAGCGACGAAGTTCGAAGTCGAACATCGGAAACGAGGGGAACGTACGAAAGGTCTGTACTTCCGATAGCATAGTAGCCTCAACTCATATATATATTACTACTAATATCTATATATTGTATATATGTGACTGGGGCTACTATTAGTAGCAAATCCCATTATGAACTACAGTTTTTTAGCCTTTGGATAACTCTTCTCATTATTTCTAACCATTGATTAAGAATAACTATAAACCAGTGGGATCACTTAAGCCGCTAGGGGCCACTCAATCATCTACGCTATATCAGTCCCGACCCTATCAAATTTTCATCCAAAGGTTAAAAACTGATAGCAAAGAGACGTGTTTACTATTAAGTAGTATTACAGGCCTAATTCTCTCTCTCTTCTCTCTCTTCTCTCAATATATATATATTATATATATATATTATATTATTATAATATATATATATATATATATATAGCAGGATTGCTGTGCTCTCAGGAGCACGGGGGCTGTGCTCTCAGGAGCACGGAGGCCTCCCTGAGCCGTTTTCGATGATGTAATTTCCGAATCGACGATCTGCTCCGTTAGACTTAATCTAGCGTATTTGAAATTTCTAGAAAAATAATTTTTGCAATTTTTCGATATCATTTACCTAGCAATCGAAAGGATTCAAAATTAATAATTTTTAACGGCTGAAAATAAAAATCCCATAAAAAGTGGTGATACAGCACTAAAATTTTCGATCAGAAATATTGATCTTGTTGTAGATAGTATAAAGAATTTTGTATCCAAATTTCATCTGATTTGAATACTTCTACATCGTTAAACTTGAAAACGGCAGATATTAACCATTAAAACTTATTGATTTTGAATCCTTTTGATCACTAGGTAAATGATATAAAAAAATAGCAAAAATTATTTTCTAGAAACTTCAAATATCCTAGATCAAGTCTAACGGAGCCGATCGTTGATTCGAAAATTTCATCATTGAAAACGGCTCAGGAGCACTCCTGAGAGCACAGCAGCCCTCACTATATATATATATATATATATATATAGTGAGGCTACTATGCTTCTTGAAGCACAGAGCCTTCCGTGCTTCCAGATTGTTTTTGATGTTGCAACTTTCGAATCGTCGATCGGCTCCGTTAAACTTGATCTAGAGTATTTGAACTACCTAGTAAATAAATTGTGCAATTTTTCGATATCATGTGCGCCTAGTGAACTAAGGGGCTCAAAATCAATGGTTGAAAATAAAAATCTTACAAAACGTTTGATAATATGACATTAAAATTTTAGATCAAAGATATTGATCTTGTTTTATATAGTATAAAGAATTTTCGATCAAAATTTCACGTGATTTGGATATTTCTATATCATTAAACTTGCAAACGGCTCACCACAGCCATTAAAATTATTGATTTTGAGTCCCTTCGATCACTAGGCAAATGATATCGAAAAATTGCAAAATTTATTTTCTAGATACTTCAAATAATCTAGATCAAGTTTAACGGAGCCGATTGATGATTCGAAAGTCGCAACATCGAAAACGACTTGGAAGCACGAAAGGCTCGGTGCTTCCAGAAGCATAGTAGCCTCACTCTATATATATATATATATATAGTTTAATTCATACATGTCCCTGTAAATATAGTAAATGACAAATATATCCCTACAAAGTTCAACTTTCATATATTGTCACTGCAAAAGTCCTGATGTTTTCAAATATATCGATTCCATTTCCCTCTGGTTTGCTACCGTTAGAGAACCGTTTATTTTTTAAATTTTGTCATCACAAATATATCGCTTCAAAAGCCATATTAGTATAATATAAAGAGGTAAAAATGTCAAAAACTAACTAGGGTTAAGTATTTAACCTATGGTTAACTAATTTTTTCTAATGGATTCTAACGACAAGGACATATTTGAAAATATCTGGACTTTTGCAGGGAAAACATATGAAAGTTGAATTTTGTAGGGATATATTTGCTATTCACTATATTTGGAGGAACATATATAAAATATACATATATATATATATATATATATATATATACATATATATATATATATATATATATAAATACTAATGAGCTAAGAATAGCTTTTAAGAATAACCCCCATTGGTGCTTTTAGTCTTTTAGCCCTTGGATCTACTTGTTGATATTTAATGCTCGCTCTGGAATCAAATACTATTTGAGTACCCCCACCACGCTGTAACCACCCATCATCCCAAACCTTACCAGTTCTCTATCGCAAGGTTAAAAACTGCACAAGCACTAACCTTTGATGGGCTCTTTGAAGTATTCTAGCTCAACTATATATATATTACATAATATATTATATATATATATATATATAGTATATATAGTATAATATATACGAGGAGGCTACTATGCCTATCGAAAAAGGACTACGTTAGCCTTCCGTTTTTTCTTTTTTCAGTTTCATTTCGATGTTGCGACTTCAAATCGTCGTATCACGGGGACCGTTAAACGATCTACCAGTATTGGAGTACCGTAAAAATAAATTTATTCATTTTTCGCATCATTTGTCACTAGTGATCGAATGGTTCAAAATCATAAAATTCAAATGCCGGTAGTCGAGCCGTTGCAAGTTTAACGGGTAGAAATACCAAACAACGTGAAATTTTGATAGAAAATTCTTTTGCTATATATAAATAGAACAATCAATATCTTGACTTTAAAATTTAATGTCATATATTATATTTTGTAATATTTATTTCAGCCGTTGATTTTGACCCTCTGTCGTTCACATAGGCCAATCACTTATATCGGTAAATCAAAAATTATTTCTAGTACTTGCGTCAATACTCTAGATCATTTATACGCTAGGCCGATCGATCGATTTGAAAGTCCGCACATTGAAAACCTAAGCTGGAACACGGAAGGACTCCGTGCTTCCGATAGCATAGTAGCCATCACCTTAAAATATATTATATTAATATTATAATATAGTATAATACTATATATAATTATATAATATTATATATTATATATATATATAATATATCTATATCTAACTACATTAAAGGAGGGTTTGGGGGAGACCAACAAGGTGACGACGTGTTCCCAAACCCCTTCGCTCTCCCTATATTATAATATATTATATATATATATACAGATTTAAAATTTTTATATCAAAATAAAAATTTGAATACTTCCAAATTTAAAGTTTAAAATTTCTAATTTTATATTTTATTTAAATTTTAAATTTCAGAATTTTACTTATAATATTTATTCTAAAACTTTTAAGCTTTTAAACTTCAAATTTTAAAGTTTTAATTCTAATTTATTTTTATATTTAAATTTAAATTTTCATTTTTTACTTATATTATTATTTCAATATTATAGCTTCAAGTTTAAATTATTAATCCTCTAACTCTAATGAAATTAATAATTAATTAAATTTATAATAATTAGTTTTTATAACAATATAAAATATAATTTATAAATACACAATAATAAATCGCAATATAAAATCTATTTGATAGAGAAATTTAAATCACATAAAATTTCATTGTATAAAAAAAAATGGAATTTAAGTTTGCAGGTAGTAAATATTTAAAAATATAGCTGTATAAGTGTGTACATAATTAATTTATTAAACAATAACGTGGTATTTGTTCTACTAAATTTTATTATTTGCCTTCTATTTAATTTATTTTTTAAAATTATTTTGATAGATTTATCTCAAATCCTTATTCATGAATTTTTATAAAATAAACTATTGTATAAATTACTTTGCTGCATTATACAATTTTAAATGAACTTTATTTTAAAATCAGATTTAACTATTAAATTATTTTTTATAACTTTTATTTAATTCATAATTAGATTTATAAGAACTATACATAAAAATAATTACAAAAAACTAAAATTTATTATAAAAATATATTTTAAGTCCGACACATCGCGCGGCTATTTTCATTAGTAATTATATATAGTGGGTTTACGTATACTTTCGAAAGTACGGGGACCTCCGTGCTCGTAAGTTATTTCGAGATTACTAGGATACCAATCGAACGATTCGGCTCTTATTAGTATACTATCCCTTCGGCAACTATCCTAACAAACCAATTTATAATTTTTTGACATCATTTACTGAAGACGATCGAAAGGTCCAAAAGATGAAACTATTTTAATGGCCGATTGCGGCACGTTTTGAAGTTAACGCGTAGTAGTATCAAATACATGAAAATTGATAGACAAATCACTTAACGTTCAATTACAAGATCAATACTTCCGATTCGAAATGTGAGTCTTTATCAAGTTTTTTATGAATTTTCAATTTCAACCGTTCATATTGAGTTACTTATTCACTAGGCAAACGAAGTCAAAAAATAGTGAAATTGCGTTCTAAATAAGTTTCCACTATAGCGAGATCATGTCTAACAGAACCCGATTCGCAATCGCACGTCCCATCATCGAAAATACTTACAAGTACGGAGGCCTCCGTACATCTCGGAAAGCATAGGAGCCTACCTTTATATAATTAACTATTATATATATATAGTATATATATTATACTGAGTCTAAATGCTTCGATAGCAAACACTCTGTGTCACCCATTTGTTTTGCGATGATGGAGCTTTCAAATCGACGATCCGCACCGTTGAATATGATCTATGCCACTTGAAGTATCTAGAAATCAAATTTCAAATCTTTTTTACATCATTGACCTAATGATCAAAGGGTTTTAAACTTTATAATTTTAATGGTAGATATGAGGCATTTTCTCGTTTAACGGTGTAAAGCTATCCAAATCAATTGAATTTTGGTTAGAAAATTTTTTAAACTATTTAGAATAAGATCTATACTCTTGATCTTGATTATAAAATTTCTATCATCACTTTTTAGAGGATATTCATTTTCAGCCGTTCATTTTTACGCCGACTTGATGGACAAGAGAACAATATCGAAAAAGCATAAAATTTGATTTCTAGATACTTCAAGTGGTATAGATCATGTTAACGGTGCTGATCGTCGATTTGGAGGCTCCATCATCGAAAACAAATGGGTGGCAACGGAGCCCGTTTGCTACCGATAGTATTCCAGCTCAACTCTCTCTCTCTATATATATATAGAGAGAGAGAGTAGGGCTACTGTGTTATTAAGAGCACAACAACCCTTATGCTCCTAACTTCTTAACCATTCATCAATTTTGATGGATGGCTATGATGAGAGAGAAAAACAAAAAGAGAGAGAAATTAGATGTCTCAATTTCTCTTCTTTTTAAATTTTTTCTCAATTTTTCTTCTCCCTCTCATCCTAATCACTCATCAAAGTTGATGAATGGTTAGAAAATTAGGAGCACAAGGGCTGCTATACTCTTAATAACACATTAGCCGTGCTCTTTCTTTCTTTCTCTATATATATAAAGAGGGAGAGTTCGGCTACTATACTTTTCTGAGTATAAGACTACTTTGGACTCATAAGTTTTCGGCCGTTAGTGTAAGGACTGAGATTTTTGCAGTGTAGCTAAACTCTCAGTCAACAATGTTTTTGTGTGTAATTTAATTACAAAAGCACTCGTCAAGTTTCGGGCGAAAACGAGTTAAAACGAAAATTCTACGCGATTTCCAAGTTTCACTTAAAGTGAATAGTAACTCGATTTTCCGGAGAAGCCGCGGTGAGAAGTTGGCTTCTGGCTCGTANGAACTTTGTATTTGTGGCGGGTCTGTACGCCGCGTGGGCCAGGTTGAAAAAAAAAAAAAAGGCACGTTTTCCGCAACTCTGTTTTAAAAAGGCTTTTAAAATCGGCCCCGGGGCATGACAGTTAGATCTATCCTATTAACTATTTTCACCTATTGGATTATGCTATTCAACCAACTACCCACTAGAGGATTACGTAAAGGCCATTGAGGAGCAATTTATCAACTTCGATAAAGTTTTGGCAAGCACGCTGATGAAATGACTTTTAGGAATCAAGTACAAGTGAGCCAAGGGTGTGCGCGAGCGTGTCATGGAGATGCAGAATATAGTAGTTCAACTAAAGGCATTAAAAGTTGAAATCTACAACACCTTCTTAGTCCATCTTATTATAACTCAATACCATCTGAGTTTGATCCCTTTAAGATCTCCTATAACACACATAAATGAATTATTAACTATGTGTGTTCAAAAAGATGAGAGACTTAAGCAGGAGAAGCCGGAGATTATAACAGAATCTATTATTTTGGTGACTAAGCACAGAGGAGGAAAGAGTAAGAGTGCCTCTAATTACAAGAAGTCGATCAGATAAGTTGCCAATAAAGAATTATGGCAAAAAGGATTAATACTACTTTTGTAAAATAAAAAGGCACATGAAAAGAGATTGCTTGAAGTATAAAACTTGTCTTGAAAAAAAAGATATTGAAAATATCTATATTTGTTATAAATCTCATTTAGTTAATGTTCCTAAAAACACCTGGTGGATTGACTCTGACATTACTGTACGTATCTCAAATACCATGTAGAGCTTTCACAGCCTAAAGATGCTAAAGCCAAATGAAAAGATTTTAATTAGTAGAGAAGGAAATAAATCTCAAGTTGATGTCGTAGAAAACATCAGTTTAGAACTTAGTACTGGTTTTGTACTTGAACTTGAGGATACTTTTTATGTTCCCAAATTTTCTGAAAATTTAGTTTCTGTTTCTAAATTGAGAAATAAATATTTCAAGTTTTTATTTGAGAACGAATCTTTTATTATCTTCTCCGATAATGTTATTGTTGGCAGTTGTTTGGTATATGATTTGTACAAATTTAATTTGAGTCAATCCTTTGAGAATAACTTTAATGTTGAGCAAAGTATTGGTGTTAAAAGGAACATTCTTAAAGAAAACTCATCTTATTTTTGGCACAAGCGTTTAGCTCAAATTTTTTTAAAGAGAATAAAGAGATTGGTAAAAGAAAAGATCTTACAAGATCTTGACTTAACCGATTTTGTTACTTGTGTGGAATGCATAAAGGGACTTTTTTTGCATTTAGCCCCCTGACAAATTTTTATTTTAAAAATAGCCCTGTCAAAATTTAATTTGCAAAAATGGCCCTGGGCCTACCACGCAGGCGCCATGTCAGCGCCACGCGGGCGTTGCCAGGGCCAATGTGTTAAGTTAAACACGGTGAACCATTCACCATGTTTAGACACGGTGAATGATTTACCGTGTTTAGTATGTATATTTTGTATGTTGAAAAGAGGAATATGGAGTAGGGATGTCAATAGGTATGGATATTCGAAATATTATCCGAACCCAAACCCGAATAAATTATATATATATATACATAATTTATTTTTATTTATTTATACAATATATAAAATATTTAATCGCTGGATGAAGATCTAAGGAACGGTTAAATATTTTATATATTGTATAAATAAATAAAAATAAATTATGTATATGTAACGCCCCGGGACCCGGCATAGGCCCTGCCCGGTACGTGCCCAGACCCGCCATATGCCTGCACATATAAGGCGTCTACAACAAAGAGATATGACGATAAGAATAAACAATAACTACGATATCAGAGCAAGTATACAGCTAAGTTCCATCAACAAGCGGAAATATANTATATATATATATATATAATTTATTCGGGTTTCGGTTCGGATAATATTTCGGATATCCATACCTATTGACATCCCTATTCCCTATTCCTCTTTTCAATATATAAAATATACGTAGTAAACACGGTGAACCATTCACCGTGTCTAAACACAGTGAATGGTTCACTGTGTTTAACTAAACACATTGGCTCTGGCCCCGCCCGCGTGTCGCTGACGTGGCGCTTGCGTGGCAGGCGCAGGGCCATTTTTGCAAATTAAATTTTAAGAAGGCTATTTTTAAAATAAAAATTTGCCAGGGGGCTATATGCAAAAAAAGCCCTGCATAAAGGGGAAGCATACCAACACAAATACTATTAAAGATGCCAGAAGGATTTTTGAAATTCTTGAGATCATACATACAGATATCTGTGGACATTTTCCTACTCATTGTTTCAATAGTTAGAGATATTTTATCTTATTTATTGTTGACCATTCGAGATATAAGTATCTCTATCTCTTATTTGATAAAGCTGAGGTGCTTGATATTTTCAAAGCTTATAAGGTTGAGGTGGAGAAACGATTGATAGGAAAATCAAGATTGTGAGGTCTGACAGAGGGGTGAGTACTATAGAAGGTATACGAATAAAGGTCGAATAGCCGGTCCATTTGCTCAATTTCTTGAAAGTGAAGGCAGCATTTTGCAGTATACGCTACCTGACATGCCCCAACAAAATGGCATTGTCGAAGGAAGGAATAGAATACTCATGGATATGGTAATGATTTTCTTGAGGATTTTGAAGCAAAATGGCATTGCCCCAGCAAATTTCTTGAGGATTTTGAAGCAAGTAGAAGTGTTGTTTTTCAAAAGATGGATTTTGAGAAAATGAGGGACTCAACTAATTATCCATCAATAGATAATCATTTAGTTGCTCTTCCAAAAGATCAATTTGACTATACTAGAGATCAACTAATTTTGGAGAACGAAAATGCTGAACCAGTTGAACCTTCCCATGAAGAGCTGTTCCAAGTAGAACAAATAATTATAGAGCAAACTGCACAGAATAATAAAAATCTATAGGAAAAAGTTGGCTTAAAAAGATTCTCAAGACAAAAGAGATTGGCAATTCTTGATGCTTATGTAGTTTATTTTAAGATGTCTGACTTTGATGTCGGATACCATAGAGACCCATAGATGTTTCCAGAGGCCATACAGGAAGATAAATTCTCCTTATGGTATGATGTTATGAAATAAGAGATGAAATCTATAGCGGATAACAAAGTTTGGAATCTCATTGAGTTACCACAAGGAGTCAAACTTGTTGGTGTAAATGGGTCTTCAAGACCAAAAGAGACTATTTAGATAATATAGAATGATATAAGGCTAGACTTGTTGCTAAAGATTTCACTCAGGAGGAAGGAATTGATTATCATGAAAACTTCTCTCCGATATCCAAGAAGGATTCATTAAGAATTATCATGACTTTAGTAGCTCATTTTGATTTGGTTTTATATCAGATGGATGTGAAAATGATATTTCTAAATGGGGATATAAAAGAGATAGTCTATATGCAGCAGCTCGAAGGTTTTAGCACAGATGAAAATAATACCTTGTTTGTAGACTAAAGAAGTCTATATGTAGACTTAAATAGGCTTTTCCGCCAGTGGTGTATCATGTTCCATAATGTAAGTATTACATTCGGTTTCATAAAAAATATTGCGTACCAGTACATATACCTTAAGATTAGTAGGAGTAACTATATTTTTTTAGTCCTGTATGTGGATGACATTCTACTTGCAAATAGTGATTTAAGTTTGCTTAAAGAGATCAAAGATTTTCTTTCTAAGAACTTTGAGATGTAGGATATGGGTGAAGCTTTTTATGTCATGGGTATAAAGATTCACAGAAGTACATCTCAAAAAATTTTGGATCTATCCCAGAAAGCCTACATCGAAAGAGTTCTAGAAAGTTTTAATATGGTAAATTGTGCACCTACAGTTACGCCTATTGTAAAAAGTGACGAATTCAATTGGAAACAGTGTCCGCAGAATGATTTAGAGAGAGATGTCACGGACTTAACCAAAATCGCTCGTTAGCCCGTGCGACGCCCGCCTTCCTGCTCGAAGATGGGCAAGCCTACCTCTCTACTTGCACCTTGTTACGCCCTATTCGCCCTAGACTAAGTACAAGAGAGAGAGTTTGAGGAATGTTGTATATTGATTGAAGTTGAAAGTACAACTGATTTTCCTCAATAAGAGGGGGTGGAAGCCATATCCTTATATAGGCCACTCGCCACCCAAGCTGCGAATAAAAAGGCGCCAAGTGGCGCATAACTACAAGGCAAAGAGGGGAGCTACATATTCCCAAGAGACTACAATTATTGCCCACCTAGAAACTCTAAGGGACCCTTGACCCTTCGGCATCCGCACCATTAGTCTTGAGATTCACGTAGAAGCTTCTAGAACGCCCCAACAAAACCTCTGACAAAATGCTCCTTCGGAGAATGGTCCACTGTCAAGGAGAAGTCAGCGAAAAACATTTTGTCCGTGACACCCTCCCCCACCTAATGCGCAGACGCCCTCGTCGCGCGTCGAGTGGCTCCCTGTCCGCATATCCTTCCGCGCGATCCATTGTGCCTTCTCGCGCGATCGGCCCCGTGCCTTGTTCCTGTAGTCCGCATCTGCCCCGCACTAGCACCGAGTGTCTTGCCCTTCTAATTAAGTGCACCGGCGAATTCGCTGTGCGAAGAATCCGCCGGATATGCATGTCCTCCGCGACACGCACGTGGACTATGCCAAGGCGCAGAACGCCCCTTGGACTTCTCGGACTTCTGCTTGACAGAATGACTTGCACTTTGGTTGGGCGCTGGCTGCTTCCGTGCCGCATGAGACTTGACAGTCTCTCCGCTGCTTAGGCTTTCTTCCTCGAGGTCCTCAGCCTTCCCGCGCTTCACCTCCTCGCAAAGCTGCAGGGCTGTTAGAGTTGGATCCTTCGTCGGCTCGCCTGGACACATCGGAACCATACACGGTGCTGTCTCGTCCAGGAAGCTCATCACCCACAAGTGTGGTGTAGGCTCCACCTTCGACGAAATAAGGAAGTCCATCTCGAAGATCACTCCGAAGTCATCGAGCGATCCAACAGTGAGATTGGCCTTGCCCCTCCACAGGCCGATGGCTATCTCCACGCCATTGGCAACTCCCGCGATTGAGTTGACCGCTTTGATGCGGCTCACATCCTTCTCGAGTGTGAGGCCCAACCGCTTGGCCTTCACCTCCGCGACAAAGTTGTGCGTCGCGCCGGTGTCGATCATCGCCCGCGTGGTCCTCCCATTGATGATCAAATTGACGAACATAAGCTCCCTCATGCGGAGCTTGTCACCGCTTGGCTGATCGCGAACTGTGTTGACGAGCCTTAGCGCGCCCATCCTCGGCAACTCGACCACGTCGTCGTCCTCGCCCTCAGTGGCTTGGACCGTAGCAACCTGCTTTCCCTTGTGGTTGCCCCTCTTTGGGCAGTCCCGTGCCCAATAGTTCTCGCCGCAAACGTAACAAGAGATCTTTGCAGGCGGCAGGGCGGGATTATGCCGTTGCTTTCTTACATCATGGTTTGGCTTGTGCCCCTTTGCACCCCCTGGATCGCCGTGCCCTCCCCCACCTTTGGCCTTGCTCGCCATTGGTGGTTCACCTCGATCGCCCTCGGTTTGCTCCCGCTCAGGCAATTTCTCCGCCAAAGGAATCGCCGAGTTTAGCTCCTTCATATCTCGTGCCACGAGCTCTTTGTTTACCCACGGCTGAAGGCTATCTAGGAAGAAGAATAGCAACCTGCTTTCCCTTGTGGTTGCCCCTCTTTGGTCAGTCCTGCGCCCAATGGTTCTCGCTGCAAACATAACAAGAAATCTTTGCAAGCGTCGGTGTGGGATTCTGCAGTTGCTTTTGTAAGATATTGAATCATCATAGTATTAAACCACTTTTGGTCAAAAGGACCAAAGCGTGGCGAGAAGGATGCTTGGACATGGTCCATGTGACATTCCGATAATGTTGGAAGGGTTAAAGTTGAACTCTAAGCGATATTATTGAGTTTTAGCATTGCTCGGCGCGAAATGGAGTTGAGCAAGTGCCAAAACTGCAGTCTGGGCATTGCTTAACCGGTTAAGCATTAGGGTAGTACCGGTATCCTGTGGTAACCCGAGAAACTGCAGCTCTCAGGTTTGGCCTCTCCGAAGCTGTTTAACCGGTGAAGCACAATGGCAGTACTGGTACCCTCTAGCAAACCGAGAGTAGCAACTCTCAGGTTTGGCCTCTGCCAAGCCGCTTAACCGGTAAAGCCCACCCGCGTACCGGTACCAAGTGCAGAAAACTGCAGAATTGGTCTGTTGCAAATAAAGAATGTTTGAGAGGCTTTTATGCAATTGTGGCAACTTATAAAAGGGCCCCATCTCCCTCTCTTTTGTTTACAACCAGAGACCACCCCCTTCATATGTTTTTTTCTCCCTCTCTCTCTCTAATCTCTTTTCTCTCTTTCTTCAATGGTGGAAGTAGGAGGGAAAATTGGTGGAGAAGCAAGCTTGAAGGTGGATCTTCATCTTCTTCATCTTCTTTCTCATCATTAGAGCAAGCTTTTGAGGTAAGCTTCATGGAGCTTTAATGGTAGATTTCTAGGGTTAAGTTTTTATACTTTAGAATTAGTTTTGGGTGAACCCTAGGATGCTAGGTAGATGATTATTGCTTGAATCGTGAAGTTATACGACGAATTCTCGCAATAATTATGGTTTAGGGTTCCAAATGGGGTTTTGTTAAGATGAGATCTAAAGTTAGGATTGATCTCTTTTATACCTAATTGCTAGGTAATCCGACGTGTTGGTGAACTCGGTTCGGTGATCCGACGAGTCTGCGTGGAGATATTAAAGAAAAGCCTATTTTTGGCTTCGTTTGCCGTAGTCGGGAGAAATAGGCGGCGGAAAATTACGAAACATGGGATCTAGAATCGCGGCATCACCAAAAGGTGGGCGGTGTCATCCCGAAGCAGTTGAACTACCTTCTATGTTTAAGATTGCATAATTGACCTTGCATCTCTTATGTTGTATGCATTGTAGGATTGTAGTTGTTGCATTTCCATTCCTTTTGCTTTTATAGTTGATATTATATTGTGAGACGAACACATGATATAGTGGATATGTAAGGAATTGGGTCTTGATATTGAAAATCCTATAGTGCCGAAATAAGAGATGAACTTGAGGTTTATGTAGCGACATAAATGAGTGGCATGTGAACATAGTGTAGAAGATACACTTATGATATGATGAACTTAGGGGTAGGTGAATCTCTGTAGCTATGATATGTTTTCATGAGAACTTAGTGTAGATGAAACGCTATGGCATTTGAACATAGGGACAGTTGAGTTCCCGAGTGATTGTAAACCCTAGTTGACAGGGTATCCTCAGTGGGCGAGGATTGGATCATACTCACATGGTCTGTTTTGAGCTTGGTAGTGGTCACTCCACCCAAGTAGTGCACTCCGGAGTTGTCACACAAGGGGCAAAAGTACTTGTCCCGCAGGCAGTCTCGTGGTGGGATAAAGCGGGGTAGCTCCCCACCTACGGGGTTTGAGATGTGAGTCGGGGCAAACCTTCGGATTAGCCAAGTGATTGGGTGAACATATGAATGATATTGCTTCTTGAACATAGTAGCATGATAGCTGATTTCATTACTATGTAGTTCATGCATTCATTACAGTTGATTGAGGCATAGTAGTATACTTGTAGATTTCATTACTATGTCACAGTTGTTTCTATATCTAGCTATCTATCTATCTGCTTATACCTGCTTAGACCTAGTGGGTAGATCGGCGGAGTCGGCGGCCGAACCCACTGGGAACTATGGACAATAGTTCTCACCCCACTTTGTGGCAGGGCCGAGTTCAAGTGGACCGGGCAAGGACCGCGGTAAGGGCATAGCGCCCTAGTGGTTAGCAACTTTCCATTTTGCATTAGAGTACCCGTATGTATATGAGAGAACACATGATGTTTATATATATTGGAGAGTTGTGCATGTTGTGAGACAGATATGTAGACCTTATGTATACATTTTGGGAGATGTAAATGTAAATCGGTTATGTGTATGGTTGAATGAAATTGTAATAGTTAGAACTCTCTCTATTTGCTCTCTTGTATGCTTGTATGTATAACTACTTGCTTGAATCATGTACATTGTTTAAGTTTCCTGGGCAACTTATTGTACTTGATTGTTATTGTTAGCCTTGGGCGGATAGAGGAGGTGCTGTCCGTTTGGCGTCTGTTCGACGTATCCGAACTGACCAAATTGGCGGTCAAGGGGCATGACAGGATAAAGTGGTATCAAAGCAAGTAAAAGCAAGCAAAGAGAGAAGTCTAGTATGGACCTAGGAGACCCTAGGACGATAAACCTTAAAGCTATAGGTGCGTGAATGAGACGTGAACCGGGTGGCGGAAGTTGATTCGATTGGGTCAAAGTTGACAGTATATCTCTAGTAGTTGCTAGGGACAGATACGAGTGGTATTAGTTCTCAACTTGAAGTGGTTGTGTTGGCGGCCGCCAACATAACGCTAAGAGTCTAGAATGAGTACACTTGTGTGCTTCTGCCTAATTTGTAACGTTGAGTTGAGTTGTCTCGTTTCGTAATCGCTATAAAGTTAACGGGTTATGGTAATTAACCTAATGGTTGCGTTTCAGGAACTATGGCACCGAGGGGACGCCCTAAGACGCGATCCGCTCCGGTACCGCCTTCCGAGGTGCCCGAGCAGTCAGGATCTGAGAAAGTGCAGGAGCCGCGGGCGCAGATGACTGCGCTAGTTGGCGTGGTGCAACGCCAAGAGGATCGATTCGAGCGGCTTAGGAGCTTATGGAGAAGCAAGTGGCGGCGGTGGCCGCAACGGCAACCAAAGGCCGTGATCCGCCCGCGCCCTCGGCTCGCGTGCATAATGCGGTTGAGGGTGAGGGCATTGCAGCGGCTCCGGTAGCGGCATGTCCCTCGTCGATGGTTGTTCCTCCTGCAGCTTCGGGTTCATCGATACGCGATGCGGTGGCCGAAGAGGCCGAGTGGGAGCGCGGTTATATGGCTCTCACCAAGTTCATGAAGTTTCACCCTCCGACATTTGATGGCGAGGTGATAGACCCTTGGATCGTGGAGATTTGGTTAGCCACGATAGAGACGTTGTTCGAAGACGTCTACACCTTGGAACAAGACAAGGTACACTTAGCCGTTCATTGCTTTGAGAAGAGGGCTTGAGTGTGGTGGAGGAGGGTGAAGCAGGATCGATCTCCGGATCTTCCCCCGATCGATTGGGAGGAGTTTCGAGGGTTGATATTTGCGGAGTATTTTCCCGACAGTGATAAGAGGAAGATGCGGAAAAGCTTCCAGAAGTTGAAGCAAGCCAATGGCACGATACGGGAGTACGAGTGGGAGTTCACGCATCTCCTAAACTGTGTTCCAGATGTGGCTAGGACCGAGCAGGACCGGGCAGAGTTTTTTGTGCGAGGACTCCGGCCCGATATCTTCCGAATGGTGCATGCCTTTAAGTTTCGCACCTTTGCGGAAGTGTTAGATCGTGCTTTGTGGGTTGAGCACGGGAATGCTTGCGTGCGGGAGGAGCGCGAGGCCTTCAAGAAGGACAAAGGGAAGAAACGGCCTGGCGGTGGTTCGGGGGGACAATTTAGTTCCAAGAAGCCCCCGAAGTACCCGAGGAGACAGTCCAAGAGCCAGGGGCTGCGACGGGGAGTATTGCGCAGGGAACTGTGAGCATAGGGCGGGACGGTGCTTCAGGTGTGGTCAGGCAGGGCATGTTATCCGTCAGTGCCCAGAGGGATCGTCGCCTACCCCGTCTATTGCATCCGCCCCAGCGACTCCGAGACAGTTTGGTGGCGCTCCACCTACTGCCGTATCTGCGGGACGTGTGATGGCGCCGCGTCAGCCTGAGGTGACCCGGTCGGCTCCGAGTGGTCGGGTGTTCACCGCTCAAGCCTAAGAACCTGCTGAGGCCGAGGAACGCAATGTCATGGTAGGTATGGTTTTGATTAACGGAGTTCGCTCTAGGGCTATGTTTGATACAGGTGCTTCACATTCATTCATAAGTAGGCCATTTGCACAAATGCATGACATAGACATTCAGTTGAGTGGAAGCACTTGGCGAGTTGAGGGTCCCGGGCGTGCATTTGTCATTAGAAAGGAGTGCTTGGCTTGTCTGGTGCAGTTGGGTAACTGGATCATGCCGACACGCTTATTGGTGCTCAAGAGATTGAAGGACTTCAATCTGATTCTAGGCATGGACTGGCTCTCGAAGTACTATGCGTTTATTGACTACAAGAGCAAGGTTATAATCTTTTGTGAGCCAGGACATGAGGAGTTTGCCTATCGAGCATGCCAAAGCTCGTGCTTCGCCATGACGGTGTCGGCGACGAGGGCGAGGAAGATGGTTAGCAGCGGTTGCGCAGCTTACTTAGCGACTGTTGTGGAGGTCGATAGGGTGACTCCAGCACTTGAGGATATGTCCGTGGTCCGGGAGTTTCTGGATGTATTTCCTGCGGAGTTACCGGGGATACCGCCGGATCGGAAAATCGAGTTCATGATAGACTTGATTCCCAGGACCGTGCCGATTTCGAAGGCTCCGTACCGTATGGCACTGGTAGAACTAAAAGAGTTGAGGACTCAGCTGCGAGATCTCCTTGATAAGGAGTTCATTAGGCCGAGTGTATTGCCGTGGGGAGCCCCGGTATTATTTGTGCGAAAGAAGGATGGATCGTTTCGACTTTACGTGGATTACCGCGAGTTGAACAAGGTCACCATCAAGAACAAGTACTCGTTGCCCAATATTGACGACTTATTTGATCAGTTGCAAGGGTCTCGGGTTTACTCAAAGATAGACCTCCAGTCTGGTTATCATCAGTTGAAGGTAAAGCCGGAGGATGTGCAGAAGACTGCGTTTTGCACGCGGTGTGGACATTACGAATTCACGGTTATGCCATTCGGGCTCACGAATGCCCCGCCGGCGTTCATGGACTTAATGAATTGTGTGTTCAGGGCCAATCCGAACCAATTTGTCGTAGTCTTTATAAACGACATTTTGGTCTATTCTCATAGCGACGAGGAGTATGCCAAGCATTTGAGGATAGTGCTTCAAGTCCTTCAGGAGGAGAAGCTATATGCAAGGTTGAAGAAATATGACTTTTGGCTCCGAGAAGTTGCATTTCTAGGACATGTTATTTCCGAGGGTGGAGTTTCTATTGACCCGAGGAAAGTTGAGGCAATCAAAGATTGGCCGCGCCCGACGAATGTCACGGAGGTTCGAAGCTTCGTGGGTCTAGCGGGCTACTATAGACGGTTTGCGAAGGGATTCTCGAAGATTGTTATTCCACTTACCCGTCTGACACAGAAGGGCGCCAAGTTTGTTTGGAGCGACGAGTGAGACCGGAGTTTTAAAGAGTTGAACGAAAAATTGACTTCGACTTCGGTGCTCGCCCTACCGGTGCAGGGTGAAGACTTTGTGGTATATAGCGATGCATCCTATTCGGATTTGGGGTGTGATCTGATGCAGGGCGGGAAGGTGATCGCTTATGCGTCCCGTTAGTTGAAAAGTTATGAGAAGACTACCCTATCCACGACTTGGAGTTAGCCGCAGTGATCTTCGCCTTGAAGTTGTGGAGACACTATTTGTACGGCGCGCATTGCGAGATATACACGGACCACAAAAGTCTGAAGTACTTGTTTACACAGAAGGAACTCAATATGCAGCAACGACGGTGGTTAGAATTATTAAAGGATTACGATGTTACTATCCTTTACCACCCCGGAAAAGCGAATGTGGTGGCCGACGCACTTAGCAGAAAGTCGGCGGAGAACCTTGCGTTGTGGGTCACAAATCAGGAGTCACTGTGGAAAGAAATGGGGCGAATGGATCTTGAGGTTGTAGCTCCGGAGGTTCGGACTATATTATCGACTCTCGTTGTCCAACCGGCCTTGTTTGAGAGAATCAAAGGTTTGCAATCCGCGGACCCGAATCACTAAAAGGTGCGGCACGACATCGAGGATAAGCGTGGCGGTGATTTCAGTATAGGCGCCGGTGGTACGCTTCGATACCAAAACCGGTGGTGTGTGCCGGAAAATGAGGAAGTTCGAAAGTTGATTTCGCAAGAAGTGCATTGGTCTCCCTATAGTGTCCTCTCGGGCGACACCAAGATGTATGAAGATTTGAAGATGCTCTATTGGTGGCCGGGAATGAAAGGTGATGTTGGACGCTATGTGGCGCAATGGCTTGTATGTCAACAGGTTAAGGTGGAGTGCCGGTTTCCAGCGGGAAAGCTTCAGAACCTACCTATCCAGATTTGGAAATGGGAGGATATATCCATGGACTTCGTGGTCGGATTGCCCCGGTCGTCGGGCGGCCACGATGCAATTTGGGTAGTGGTGGATCGCTTTACGAAGTCGGCGCATTTTCTATCGATCCACACTACTTGGTCAGGTGACAGATTGGCGCAGGTATATCTTGATGAAGTGGAGAGGTTGCACGGGGTTCCGAAGTCGATCGTGTTGGATCGAGACCCTCGATTTACTTCGCGCTTTTGGAAAAGCCTGCAGGAAACGCTCGGCACACGACTCGATTTTAGCACGGCATTCCATCGTCAAACCGATGTGCAATCGGAGAGAACCATACAGGTTTTGGAGGACATGTTGCGAGCGTTTGTGATTGACTATAAGGGTAGTTGGAGCGAGCATCTACGGATGGCCGAGTTCACCTACAACAACAGTTACCAAGCAAGTATAGAGATGGCACCATTTGAGGTTCTCTACGGGAGAAAGTGCAGATCTTCTATACACTGGAGTGATATGGGCGAACGGGCGGTGTTGGGTCCCGATGTTTTGCGGGAAGCGGAAGAGAAAGTCTGCCTTGCTCGTCAGAGGCTGATTACGGCGCAGTCGAGGCAGAAAAGCTATGCAAACAAGCGCCGACGAGATTTGGAGTTCACGGTAGGAGACCGCATCTTCTTGAAAGTATCACCCATGAGAGGTGTGAAACGGTTTGGAGATCGGGGAAAGTTAAGTCCTCGGCATATTGGACCCTACGAGGTGTTAGAGCGAATTGGTGTGGTAGCTTACCGGTTTGCATTGCCGCCCAAGTTCGCGAATGTTCACGATGTATTCCACGTTTCCAACCTTCGCAAGTATATCCATGATCCTGAGCATGCCTTGCTGTATAAGCCACCAGAATTGCAAGAAGATATGTCTTATGAAGAGTTTCCGGTGTCAATTATTGCTCGAGAGGTGCGAAAGTTGAGAAACCGCGAGATTCCCTACGTCAAGATTCCGTGGAGCAATCATGAGGATCGTGAAGCCACATGGGAACTTGAAGACTTGATGAAGAAGAACCATCCTCATCTCTTCGAGAGTTGAGATATGAGTTTATTTTAGTTGAATTAGTTTCGAGGACGAAACTCCTTTTAAGGAGGGGAGGATGTAAGAAAGTGGATCCTCGTCATATTAAACCACTTTTGGTCAAAATGGCCAAAGCGTGGCAAGAAGAATGTTTGGACATGGTCCATTTAACATTCCAACCATGTTGGAAGGGTTAAAGTTGAGTTTAAAGAGAGATTAAAAAGTTTTAGCATTGATCGGAGCGAAACAATGCAAAACTGCAGTCTAGAGCATTGTTAACCGGTTAAGCATTGGAGGCGTACCGGTACCAAGCAAGCACCCGAGAGTAGTAGCTCTCGGGTTTGCCTCTGTTAAGGCTGTTAACCGGTGACTGTCCTGGTGCTTACCGGTACCCCGCTGCAACACAAGAAACAGCAGCTCTCGAGTTGGGCTGTTGAACAGGGGGCGTACTGGTGACGCCAACCCACGTACCGGTACGCAATTCCCAAAATAGCAGGTTGAGTCTGCTGCAAATAAAAGAAAATGGAGGGCTTGGTTGCAATTGTAACAGCCTATATAAGGTCCCACACCCCTCCTTTCTCTCTCACAGCCAGAATTACCCTCTCCTCTCTCATTTCTCTCCCTCTCTCTTTAGGAGCTATTCCCTAATGTGGAAGGAGGACATTGGAGGAGATCTAGAGCTCCTCTACAAGGTGGAGCTTGTTGAGTTCATAGGCTACGGTGAGGTTTTTTGTAAGAACTAGGATAGGGCTTGGTTTTATGCCATAAATCTTTGGTTTTGATCTTCTTACATGAAAGGGAACCTTATAGAGACCAAGAAATCTTATGAAATCTATGTTTGCTCACAGTGCTCCCATGGTGGATTTCTAGGGTTAGATTTATATACTCTAGAAATAGGTTTAGATGACTCCCTAGGTGATATTAACAAGCTATTTGCTTGAACCTAGTGGTGGAGTTGGGTTTCTTGCTATAATAGCATATTAGGTCTCAAAAAGGGGGTTTTTTGCAAATATTAGTGTTTGATCTAAATTAACCCTATACAAACAAAATTGCTAGGTTTTCTAACGCGTTGGTGGCCTCGGTTCGGCAATCCGACGAGGCTGCGCGAAGATATTGGCGAAAAGGACCGTTTTGACTTCGTTTCTGCCTGGGAGGCCGAGGCGGTGTCCAAAAGTCACGAAACCGGATTCCTAGTATCGCGGCATCACCTAGAGGTGGGGGATGCTATTCGAAGCCATCGAGCTTCCTTCTATGTCTATGTTTGCATTGTCGACCATGTGATTTTTCATATTGCTATGCATTGTAGGATTGTGATAGTGGTATTGCTTATTCCTTATATGTTTCCATAGTTGATATTGCATTGTGAGGTGGATACATGATGTAGTAGGTATGTAAGGATTGGGTCTTGACATTGGAATCCTATAGTGCCAAAACAAGTGATGAACTTGACGAATATGAAATGACATAACAAGTGGCATGTAAATAGATGAAAACATGGACGAGTGGCATGTGGACATAGTGTAGATGAGACACTTGAACTTGAACTTGAACTTAAGGATAGATGAATTTCCCAAGTTATGAAATATTGCATGTGAATATAGTGTAGATGAGACACTTGAACTTGAACATAGGGATGGATGAATTCCCGAGTTGTTGTTAGTCTTAGAGGCAAGGTGTCGTCAGTGGACGAGGACTGGATTATACTCACATAGTCTGTTTTGAGCTTGGCGTGGTCGCTTCACCCAAGTAGTGCACTCCGGAGTTGTCACACGAGGGACAGACGTAGTAGTCCCGCAGGCTGTCTCGGGTGGGATGTTGCGGCAGAAGCTCCTCACCTATGGGATTTGAGATGTGAGTCGGGGCAAACCTTCAGGTTAGCCAAGTGATTGGGTGAACATATGAATGACAAGTTTGTTGAACATAGTAGTATGATAGTTGACATCATTATTATATATTTCATGCATTCATATTGATTGAGGCATAATAGAATAATTATAGAATTCATACTATGTAGCAGTTCTTTATCATATCTATCTACCTATCTATCTACTTATACCTGCTTAGACCTAGTGGGAGGATCGGCAGAGTCGGCGGCCGAACCCACTGGGAACTATGGACAATAGTTCTCATCCCATGTAGTTTTGGGGTACAGGTACTCGCGAGAGCGGACCGGCAGATGATCGTGGCAAGGGCTTAGCGCCTTAGTAGCTAGTAGCTTTCCCTTTTTGCATTAGAGTACCCTCGTGTACATAGATGTATCTAGATGTATGGTTGGAGAGTTACTTATGTATTTTGGAGATGAATATGTAAACCCTTATGTATACATTTTGGGAGATGAAATTGTAATGGTTAGAACTCTTTCTCTTTGCTCTCTTGTATGCTCTTGTAATGACTACTCGCTTGTATGTCTACTTGCTTAGATCATGTATTTTGTTAAGTTTTTCCTAGGCAAACTGTATGTATATAATCTTGTTGTTCAGCTTTGGGCGGACAGGGGAGGCTCTGTCTGTTCGGCGTCTGTTTGATTAGCCCGAACCGACCAAACTGGCGGTTGCGGGATGTGACACGGAGTTTCCTCGTGTTTCAGCGTGTGAAACCGCCAAGAAAATTTGGGATACTCTTCAAGTTACACATGAGGGTACTAGTTTAGTAAAAGTTCAAAAGCTCCAGATGTTGACAGGTCAATTTGATTCTATTCGAATAGAGGAGCATAAATCTTTTACCGATTATTATACTAGACTTCAAGATATTATTAATACATGTGCTAACTTGAGAGAGAAGATCCCGGAATAGAAAATTGTTAGAAAAATTCTTCGAACTCTTCCGGAGCGTTTTAGGGCAAAGGTTGCCGCGATTGAAACCGTTAAGCATCCGGATGAGATGAAAGTCAAAGAGTTAGTAGGTGCATTACAAACTTATGCGATGACTTTTCCTACTAACCAATCTTCTTCCAAGTCTTTTTCTAAAAGTATAGGGATTGCACTCAAATCTACAAAGGAAGAAGACGACGACTCGGATTCCGACGGAGATAGTTCGCTCGCCAATTTTGAACATCAACTCGCGCTCTTAACGAAGAAATTTCGTCGAAACTTCCGGAAGAACAAATACAACAAAGCTTCATCCTCAAAACATAAATTTTCTTCTAAAGATTCTTCAAGTTCAAAATCGAAAGAAAAGAAACAACTTGCAAAACCTTCTAAAGAAAAAGATGATTTCGAAGGGAAAATCCAATGTTACAAATGTAAAGGCTAGGCCATATTTCTACGGATTGTCCTACTAAGAAATCATATAGGAAGAAAGCTTTGCAAGCGAAAACTTGAGACGATTCTACTTCCGAAGAATTGACCTCAAGTGAAGAGGAGAAAATTAATGTTGCTTTAAGTTCTCAAACTTCTATACCTCCCTCTACCACGTTTTGTTTATCCTCAATTATTTCCGACTCTTTTGTTTTCTCTTCCTTGCATGGAACGTCGAGCGACGATGGTGAAAGCGAGGAGGAGTCAAACGACGAGGATTTAGCGGAAGCGTATTATCAACTTTTTTGTCGAATTCAAAAAGAAGGCGAAGCACAATAAGAAATTGAGGAAGCATCAACTTGAACTTGAAGAGGAGAACAAGAATGAGAAGACTATAAACAAAGCTCTTGAGGAGGAAAGGGAATCAATTTTGAAGAACAATTCAATCCTCCAAAAGAAGCTAGATGAGTCGGAATTAACGATCAAATCTTATCAAGAAAAGGCTGGATTTTTGGAGCATCAATTCAAGGAATCGCATGCGTCCAACCAAGTTTTGACCAATCAAATTCGTCAACTCAAATCCGACATTCAAAAATTTTTTTTCGGATCGAAGAAATTGGATCACATGCTCGGATTGGGTCAAACGAACAAGCTTGGTCTCGGATATGAAAGGACTTATGTTGAGAAGGATCAAAAGTTGACATCAGTATTCTCAACAAATTCGAAGGAAAAGGTGTGTCATAAATGTGGTAATAAAGGACACATCAAGAAGAATTGCCCAAACAAAAATAAGAAAAATAAATTGGCAACTTCTAAACGTCCGACGGCACCCTCTAATACTCGACTTCCCACATTGAATCAAAAGAAACATCAATCGAGTCAAGCACCTCGGATCAACCAAAAGTCAAAACAATCGGTACACAGCTACAACAAATCAAGACAACCAATAATTCGACAAGTTTGGATTCGAAAAGGTGATATCTTTCCTTGTCTTAAGTCTTAATTTTTGTTTGACTTTATGTTTTGCTATGATCGGTGTTATTGCATATCTTTTGATCATTGCATTACATGTGTTTCAAATTTTTGGGAATCATTCAGTGTTTAAATTTGTGCGTTGAACATCTATAATTTACATTCCTTCATTTCGAATTAATTTCATATTAATTTTCGGTTTCACTTCATTTTCACTTTTTATGAAGATAATTTATTATAGGATATCTTAATTCTTATATTCATCAAATTTGAGTAATCATGTGTAATCTTTAGACACTTAACCTATCTCGGTTGTGTGTGTTGAATTTGATGAATGAATATTTGCTAATAGACTAAAATTTGTCAAATTTTCTTTCAAATAAGAGATTGCATAACTAAGGGGGAGTTATATATAAATAAAAAGAGAAACACTCCAAGTTCTTAAAAGATGTAGAAAGAGTTGCATCCCAAGAGAGTGTGAAAACTACCACCACATGTAGTTAAGAGCTACCACCCCGGTTGTCCGGTAAGTGTGTAAAGCTACCACATGAAATTCTAGTGCATAATCGAAAAGGTTGAAAAAGTGTTCATATTATAAAAAAAAATTTCGGTGTAATAAGGTGGTTTCGTAAAAAGATGCTCAAAGAGCCACCCTCGGTATATTATTGTTTGATCTCGAATTTGAACGTTTATGCGACAAATTTCTGTCATTTGGTGAATCTTCATAAGTCATCTTTATGATCCGTTACATCTTGGTAGATTTTGAGCCTTTAGATTATTTTTGATGACTTGATTTTGAAGTATATATGGATAAAGAAATTTTATTATATTTTATCTACATCTTGGTGAATTTGTAGTGAAATTCTTAATTTCTATAAAATTGATGTGGATTGAAAGAAGTCTTTGTAAATTTATCATATTCATACGCCAACATTATTGTTTTCACAATGCAATTATCATATTCTAAACTCTCTCTATTTTGGTACTTTTGACAATTTTTGACAAAAAGGGGGAGATAGATGAGTTTTTGAAGAGAAAGGGGGAGAGATGAAATTGAATACTTAGACGCATGAACAAAGGGGGAGAAATTTCTAAATTTGAGTTTTCAAAATTTTATTACTAACTTTGTTCGTGGAGAAAACAATCTTTTTGCAGATCATTGAAGACTTCAAGACTCCTTGTGTCCAAGTCATAGAGTTTGTTTAGGAGTTACAAATTTGTAATTTTGTACTTTTTGCAAATCATTGAAGACTTCAAGACTCCTTGTGTCTAAGTCATAGAGTTTATTTAGGAGTTGCAAATTTGTAATTTTGTAATTTCTTTGGATCTTTCACGCGAGAAGTTCATTGTTTTGGTGATCGCAATGAATTTCAAATTTTATTTTTGGAGAGTTGAGCGTTGTGAGTACTTTGATATATTTTTGTGTTTTGTCACGAAATTGCAAAAGGGAAAGATTGTTACAGATTTTAAGTTGGCATATTTCGTGAAGTAAGTCGGAGTCTTGAAGATTTAAAGACAAAGAGACGAAAATCGAAGACTTGAAGACTCAAAACATGAATCCACAATGCTTGATAAGTTGAAATACTGTTGATGATGATCTATAAGCATGAAAAGATGTTTGGAAGACTTAGATGGTTTTTAAATGTATAAAACTGGATAAAAACTGAGCCTTTCGAGGTTTAGGATCCGGACCCTAAGTGAGGGTCCGGACCCCGTAGGTTCTACTTACATATACGCAACGAGGGTTCGGACCTTTAGGCTTGGGTCTGGACCTCGTACGTTGGAATTTTGATTACGCAAGGAGGGTCCGGACCCTGGAGTCAAGGTCCGGACCTTCAAGGTCCGGACCCTGCGGGAAGTCCAGACCCTGAGACCGTCGTTTGTTTTTAAATATGATTTTTTCAATCCTAATCTAATTCTAATGTCTTCTAAACCTATAAATAAGATGTGGGGGTGTTTCTAAAACATGGCTAAGTATAGAATATCTTTTTGAAGCCTAGAAACTTGTTGGGTGCTCTCTTTCTTATCTCCAACAACAAGTTTCTATCCGATCAATTCTTGAAACCCTAATTTTTTGTTCTTCATGGAGAATTGATTCGACTATTGCTTAGAAACATCTTCTACGGTTCTTTAATGATTATCTAAGCAATAAATCATCATCAATCATATTGTTCTTGCTCCGGACGGAGTGCGCTCGTGGATTCGAGTTGGCGTCATGGATTTAGCGTGATCAAGGCTTCGTGGATTTGAAGTGTTGGCGTTTCATAGATTCGGGACGTGGTGTTCGTGGAGTTGGACGTGGGGCGTGGACAACCCGTTGGTTCTGCGAGATCCAGAGAAGATAAAAGAGATGTTTGAGTCCGTGGATTCGGTAATCACCTTATAATCTTTTATTTCTTAGTAGATTGTTATCGCGTGTTGGTCCCGTGGATTTTTTACTCCTAGTTGAAATATTTCCACTTAAATCTCGGTGTGATTTTTATTTTCCGCATTTACTTTTATCGCATTAAGATTTGTGGTTTTTGGCCGTTACACCTATTCACCTCCTTCTAGGTGTTTGATACAATCTAGATAGATCCTAGGGTTCCTCATAACTTACATCCTGGGTAACTTATTGTACTTGATTGTTGTTGTTAGCCTGGGCATATAGAGAAGGTGATGTTCGTTCGGCGTCTGTTCGACGTGCCCGAACCGACCAAATTGGCGGTCGAGGGGAGTGATAGCTTTCTTGCATCATGGTTTGGCTTGTGCCCTTTTGCGCCCGCTGGATCGCGGTGCCCTCCCCCACCTTTGGCCTCTCTCGCTTTTGGTGGTTCACCTCGATCGCCCTCGGTTCGCTCCCAGTTAGGCAACTTCTCCGCCAGAGCAATCGCCGAGTTTAGGTTTGTCACATCTCGTGCCACGAGCTCTGTAACATACCACATCCCTCATAAATCATGTCGAGTTCCGTCGAAACGAGCGGAACGCGGAGATGAATGAGTTGGAGTGGACCCTAAGCACATTAGAGTCCATAAGTGAAGTTAGAAGGGACCCGAGAGAGTAATCTGAAAATCTGGTTAAGTCCCAGATTTTGTGCTCTCGGGGACCGGTCCCTGAAGGAGAGACCGGTCCCCGTACGCGTAGCCTGCCAGGAAGTCCTGAGGCAACCGGTCCCTGGTGGTGAGACCGGTCCTCGGGAGACCGGTCCCTCACTGCGCAACAGCTGAAAAACCCGAAAATTTGGCTAAGTCCTGGAACACCCACGTTCGGGAATCGGTCCCTGGTCGGGGAGACCGGTCCCCGAAGGCGAAAAACGCCCAGTCTGGGCAGATCAAGGGGAAACAAGTTGAGGGGCTTAAATGCAATTGTCACAACACTATATGTGGACACCCCTCTCTCTCCCATAGCCATTTTCACCCTTCTCTCCCATTTCCTCTCTTTCTCTCTCTAGAACTCTTGCTCTAGGGCTTGGAGAAGAAGAAGAAGAAGAAGCAAGGGAAGGTGGATTTGGAGGCTTTGGTGGGTTCTACAAGCTCTCCTACAAGAAGGACTTGGAGGAGCTTGGGCTAAGGTTAGTTTTTGGTATAAATGAGTCTAGGGCTTGGTTTTAATCCCTATGTTTTGGAGCTTTGGGTTGTTTTTGGCCATGTGAGCCTTCTATATGTATTGAACTCCATAGAACCCATGAGAGCTCAAGTGCTCTCATGGTGGTTGGATAGGGTTTGCCATAGAAGCCCTAGGGTTGGTTCCAAGGTCTAGGAACCTTACTAGGATGCTTCTTAGATGATCCTAAGCTATTGCTTGCTTAGGGTTGGGATCGATTCATGGGGAAACCCTAAATGACAATATTAGGGCTTGAAAATTGGGGCTTTTGTCTTAGGAATTTTCGGGGACAAATTGACCCCGTGGAAACCTAATTGGGGGTGTCCTAAACACGTTGGACAACTCCGTTTAACATTACGAAATGTTAGAGTATGGTTCATGTACGAAGGGCCTAATATGGCACTATTTTGGTTGTAGGGTGCGGAATCGGCTTTCGTAAAGTGCGGGAGCCCTCATATTCTACACCCACACGATTGTTAGAGGTGGGGGGTGCACGCCGGAATCATTGGATTTTCTTCTATGTCTGTTTTCTCTATTCTTGAGCATATATGTATATATATACATCCATTCATGCATAGTAGGGTAGATACATGTGGAACTTGGTTTGATGTCATTATAAGTTTCTAACGTAGTTGAACTTAGTGGATGATAGAACCAAAATGGACATGTGTGATTGGACCCTCAAGTTGTGTGAATGTGAGGTTGGACTTGGTCAATAGAAAACAAGGGTGATATTGACGTAGAAACAAGATTGGCATTGAGAGATGAACCGTTAAACAAATTATGGCATCATCACGGGTATGGCCTTGAGAGTGGCAAGAATGAATAGGTAGAGACCTATCATGATATTGGCATTGTGACTAGTGGCTATGAATCCTCAAGTTGGGGATTAGATCGATACTCACATTACGTCTTGGCTTGAGGGAGGTCGCTTCCCCCTCGAGCGGTGCGCTCCGGAGTTGGTCACCACTGGGCGAGATAAAGTCCCACCAGTTGACGGTCCCTAGGGAGATTCGAGTCCCCCGTTATTAAGGGATTTTGGGTTGTGAGCTATTGGGGTTAACAAGGTTAACCGACAAGATTGGGTAAGAGCCAAAGCTTATACACAATTTGAGCATGCATGCATTTCTAATATCGCATTAAATTGAGTATCTGTTGACTTCTTCTTGCAGGCATAGTATTAGTTGCATTTAGTATTGGTTACATTTCTTTCCTTTGAAATACTTATGCCTGGATAGACCTAGTGGGTAAGTCGGCGGGGTCGGATGCTAAGCCCACTGGGAACTTTGTTGTAGTTCTCACACCACTAACCCTACAGGTCCCAGCACGAGCGGGGCGGCGGAGGACCGAGGCAAGGGTATAGCGCCGTAGATAGCGGCCACCGGGACTTTACGCATTTTGTAGTCATTCCCTTTTTGCTATACTTGTATCAACTTTACCTTGTTGACTAGAAATGTAAAGTGTAAACAATTACGTATTTGGTGGATGACTAATGTGAAAAGAAATGATGGTTGAAATCAAGTGTAATAGTTTTATTTACTTGTATTTGGTTCAAATGAAATCAAGTATCATGTACGATGTATATTAGCTTAGAGCTTTCGCTTCCATTGTTGCTTGCCCTCGTGCAAGCCTTGCATTATATATGCAATTCTCTTGTTGATTGCCTATGAATACATGTTGTTAGAGCTTTGGGCGGACAGGGGAGGCTCTGTCCGTTCGGCGTCTGTTGACGTGACCCGAACCCGACCAAATTGGCGGGGATTGGGGTGTGACAAGCTCTTTGTTTGCCTACGGCTGAAGGCCATCTAGGAAAAAGAATAGCTGATCTTCATCGGCCATGCTGGAGATCGCTAGCATGAGTTTCGAGTACTCCTGGACATACTCCTTGAGTGTGCCCCGATGTTTGAGCCGTCGAAGTTGCTTCTACGCAAGATATTCGACATGCCCTGGGTAGAACTGTGCCTTTAGTTCGCGCACAAAGTCCTCCCAAATCTTTTGTTTGCATTGGCCATTCACGGCCTCTGCGGAACGCCGTCGCCACCACAGCATCGCGTCGTCGGCGAGGTACATGGAAGCAGTTTAGACCTTGTCATCCTCGTCCTCCAACCACAGCACCTTGAGATAGCGCGCCATGTGCCAAAGGAAATTGTCTATCTCCTTCTCATCGCACGTACCCTTGAAGCATTGGGGTTCAGGGACGCCGATCCTTAGGGTGTCCTCCTTCTGCGTCTCGACGCCTCGAGCCACCGCCTTCTCAAGGATGGTCACCCGCATCTTGAGGTCCTCAACCTTGTCGAACCTGGTGACAAGATCCTCCACCAGCACCTTCCGCTCGTCCTCGCGACGGGCAAGATCCCTAGGGAACTCCTCGAGCTGTTGGCGAAAAGTCGCCAGGGCAGCCGCAATGCTGTCCTCCATGGCATGCAGCCCATCCTCCATCATTCCCACATGTTGGGATAGGACGGAGTAGTGCTCCTCCGCTCTCGCAGCAGAGTCCTCCAGCACGCCCACGCGGTCACCAAGCGAGACGGACTCTCTCGCCAGAGTCCGCGGCTCCTTGCTCTTGCCGCGCTTGGTCGCCCTGGGTTCCGGCACCACGTCAACGACGACAGCATCTGATGTCGACATAGCTTCCCAGCAACGAACTCGCTCTGATACCAACTGTCATGAACTTAAGCAAAATCGCTCGTTAGCCCGTGCGGCGCCCGCCTTCCTGCTCGAAGATGAGCAAGTCTACCTCTCTACTTGCTCTTTGTTAGGACCTACTCGCCCTAGACTAAGTACAAGAGAGAGGGAGAGTTTGAGGAATGTTGTATATTGATTGAAGTTAAAAGTACAACTGATTTTCCTCAATGAGAGGGGGTGGAGGCCACATCCTTATATAGGCCACTTGCTACCCAAGCTGCGAATAAAAAGGCGCCAAGTGGCGCATAACAACAAGGCAAAGGGGGAAGCTACATATTCCCAAGAAACTACAATTATTGCCCACCTAGAAACTCTAAGGGACCCTTGACCCTTCGGCATCCGCACCATCAGTCTTGAGATCCATGTAGAAGCTCCTAGAACGCCCCAACAAAACCTCCGATAGAATGCTCCTTCGGAGAATGGTCCACTGTCAAGGAGAAGTCAGCGGAAAATATTTTGTCCGTGACAGAGAGCGTATATAGAACATACCCTATGTCTTTGCAGTAGAGAGCTTGATGTATGCGTTGGTCTGTACCCGACTTGATATAGCTCATGCAATGGGGATGCTAGGTAGATACCAAAGTAACTCTAACCTTGATCGTTGGAAAGCTGCAAAGAAAGTTATGAGATATTTATAAAGAACAAAGAATTATATGCTTACCTACGGGCATTCTGACTATCTTGAGGTGGTTGGATATTCGGACTCCGATTTTGCTGAATGTGTGGATTCTAGAAAGTCTACATCAGGATATATTTTTTCTTACTTACTCAAGGTGCTATATCTTGGAGAAGCACTAAGCAATAGACAGTTGCTATATTCACTATGGAGGCAGAGTTCATCGCTTGCTATGGGGCATTGTCACAGGGTTTATGACTGAGAAATTTTATCTAAGATTTAAGAGTTGTCGACTTTATCTTAAGACCAATTAAGATTTATTGCGATAACCCTGCTAAAGTGTTCTTTACCAAGAATAGTCAAATTACAGATCACAACAAATATATTGATATAAAGTATCTTGCTGTGAAAGAAAATGACAAAAAGAATGTGGATATCCAACACATTGGGATTGAGATGATGATTGCTGATCCTATGACAAAGTATTGCCGACAAACAAGCTCAAGGATCATGTTCATCGTATAGGTATATTGAGTCCATTTATAGTTTAAGTATTTTCTTCTTGTATAAAAAATTTAAAGACTATTCTTATTTGAGTAAGAACAAATTTTAATTTTTGCACATATGCGCATAAAGTTATATATCTTTTGTACATTAAAGTATTATTATGTACAAAAGTGGGACTTTGAGTTGAACTTATAATAAGTTCATATGGTTGTAACTCATAATGTTATTTGGTTAAGAAATACGTGCTTTTGATACATGAAAGAGAGTGTTCATCTTTTGAAACATAACCGCTATGATCAAAGTATTATGATTTGTTGGTCGAGTGGGAGATTTTGGTTGTATAATTTAGTTGGTATATAATAAAGTTTTGTATCGCCTACACACTATGAATATATCATTAAGTCAAGTGGGAGAATATTGGACGTGGCCCACGTGATTTATTCAAGGTGGTCTATAAAGATACAGTCAGTCTATTCAAGTCAATTTATAAATATACAGTAGACCTAGCGATTAGGATGTATCTGAACATATTCTTGATGGACATGCATGATTTAACATCCTTACATCAAGTTATATATAAATATGTAATATACGGAAGTACCGGTCTAACCCTAATACTAATTCCTGTGACGGTTCTATCTCTGAGGATAAGAGAATTATACTCGTAACGTACCAATCTTTTGTAGATCGTCAAGAAGGACGAACCAAGAGCAAGAATTGCCGTCTACAATCTAGATATAGAAATCGAAATCATGGCAAAATGTACGATCTTAAATTCTTATAAAGTTTAGCAGTCACTTTACTTGCAACTCCACCATAAATGTCGGTTGTAACTCCACCTATTGGGGTGGGAAGCAAATTCATTATATTTTTAATAAAATGTTAAATTAAGTTCATTTTAAATTAAGAAAAAAATAGAAATAGTGCAAAAAAATAGTTGAAAACAACTTAAATTAATTAAAATTTTCAATAAATGTATCTTGAAGGTTTTTTCTAAAAAATAATATAACTAGTGTTTCTGAATAAAGTTGTTTACTTCTATTTAAAATAGTACAATTTTTTTTTGACGGTAGTATATATAAAGATTAGAGGGAAAACAATACTTTGGATATATCCTTAGAAGAAAGAAAATAGCACAATATAACAAATAAATCTATGATAATGCATAGGGATTAATAAGAAAACGATAGTCAAATAATGGTTTTGAAAAAAAAAAAATTAGCACTGTGAATCAAATGAGAAATAACACTAAAGCAAAGCATGGTAAGGTATTATTGATCTTAATTTTAATTATTAGTTTATAAACAATAGGAGAATAATTTACCTCGAATAGCTAACTAACAGATCCATTATGCCTAATAAAAAATGTTATATCATCTAATTATAGTAATTCAAATTATAAACGATAAAACTTAAACAAGTAATATTAATCAGAAAAAGAGAAATTAATGTTATGCATAATGGCATTCCAAATGTTATTTTTTTACAAACTCATCAATTTCAACGGCCAGATTTAATGATTTGCGACCAGTCATTAATGATCCGTGGCCACTAAAGCAAGTTTGTGAAAAAATTTATAGAAAATTTATTAGTGGTGACCGTAGCATTTTCAAAGTCCGTATGCCTGTGGGGTTTCCGTGCAATTTTACTTGCATTTACTGCGGGACATTTTTCACTACTCACTTCGTAAGATGCGAATACGAACAGTCTCGTTAACTGTTGCACGCTAGGCATCGTGAACACTGACGCGAGACACGATATTAACACTACTAATAAAATATAATATTATTAATATGATAATATGATAATACAGTAGGATTACTATACTCTTATAAATATTGAGCCTTTCGTACTCATAAGTTATTTTGATGATAGAGCTGCCGAATCGACGATCCACTCCATTAAATATGATCTAGAGTATTTGAAACTTCTAAAAAATAAATTTCGTAATTTTTCGAAATAATAATAAAGTCCATCAAGCGGGCATAAAATGAACGGTCAAAATCGAACGACGTCCTCAAAATGGATGGTCGGATCATTCAATTTAAGATCAGAGTTATTAATCTTTATTTAGAAAGTGAATAGAATTTTCAATCAAAACTTCAACTGATTCCGATTCTTTTACACCGTTAAATTAACAAGTATTCCATACCGACCGTTAAAAATTGGTAATTTTATAACCTTTTGATCATAAGGTAAATAATGTCGAAAAATTTTGAAATTTGATTTCTACAAGTTTTAAATGCTCGAGATAATGTTTAACGGTTTAGATCGTCGATTCAGAAGCTCCATCATCGAAAACAACTTATGAGTACGAGGACGATCGTACTCATAAGACTATAGTAGCCGGACTCTATGATAATATATTTTTATGATATATAAAATATTAATTTTGGTAAAATATTATTATATTTCTAATACAAATGAAAGATAGTGAAATTTTTATTAATAATTTATATATTTAAAAGAAAATTCTCAACCACACATAATTTATTTATATTGTCAAAAAAATTATATACATTTATTAAAAAGTTAAAATATTTATTATCTTTATATTATATATGCATAGAAAAAATAAAATAAGAAATAGGTTTAATTTTCTTTTTAGTTGTATGCGTTATGAATCTGCACTAAACGCGCGTTCAAAGAGTGTCCATATCAAACACGTGTCTGACACGGACACGCACGTACTCGATATGGACATGCGAGGTTTATAAAAGTGTCCGTGATACGTAGGTTGCACCTATGCGTATGCATGATTAGTAGCGGCCCCACGCTAGTGGCTGCACGAATCTTGATGCCCGAGTCTATGAGTAGGGTTGGTCGAGCATTTTAGTAATATAACCAATTTTTTGGGAGACGTATATTCTGGGTCGTTACGCCATGTAATTGGGCTCTTGATTTTATGCTAATTATTATTATATTATGACATCTGATTCTTGTCCTGTACGTTTCGTGTAAATTGCATTCCCAGTCCCTGGCCTTTTTGTTTAATCTACTTCACTCCTCAAATTTTTAATTACACTACACAGTTGGTAACTCAAGTTTTAAGATCCAGTTTAGATGCCTAAATAACTTATCCAGAAACATCTTACTCAATATTGAATTTTCTTGTCAATTAAAAGATAGAAGTTTAATTTTTTAAATCTTAAAAGAGCTTAGTATTGAAAGTTTGTTAAGATAACATATTTTACCTATAAAATTATTTATTTCATTAAAACAAGAACCTGAATGCTAAATATGATGTCACTTGATCATTCACCTTACCTATCAAATATTACATGCTTCTTAAGTAAGATTTTGTTTGTATATCAGAATAGTTATTTATTGATATTCTATTTGGTGTTATAATTTGTTTTTGTGTAATTAGAAGATACTAATTTCATTTTTTGTTTTTGAAAGGTTTTGAAATCCATCATTTAGTAGGATAGGGTATTTCGCTAAGAGATGATTTACCTTATGCCAAAAATAATAATAATAATAATTTGAAAGTCGAATATGTAATTCTACTCTAAATCAGTTGACCATACTTCTAGCTTTCAGTCATAATAAAAAATTCTTGTATCAAATAAGATATAATTGAATAGTTCTTCCATTATCCAAATAAGACCTAAATATAGAAAATATATATTGATTTAAGATATTTATACGTTCAAAAAGGGTCTATACAGAAATGGCAAGAGGATCTAAAAGATTTGGTTTGGTTAAAGTAGAGACGTTATTACCACCATCCGGAAAGCACGTCTTTCTTACTGACAAAGGGCCGGTTTAGCCTAGCTTTTGAAAAAGTGATTTCTGAAAAAGTGATTTTGGTTAAAAACTGTAGAGCGTTTGACGGAGTTTAGATAAAAGTAATTTTTCTGAAGTGATTTTGAAAAGCTGTTTGGCAAAATTTTTTTTAAAGTTTGCATAAATTAATATCTTTATTAATTTTTATTTTAAAATAATTTAAAATCTAAATTTAAATTTGAATTAAAATTAAAATATTTAAATTTTCTTTGCACTGATCAAATTTATTATGCATTACTAATGATTTTAGTATAAGTTTTGAAATATTCCGAGATCGTTTAAGCATATAAATTAAATCTTGATTGAAATTTGACTCTATTTAATTTTTTGAAAGTTCAATTTGCTAGTTAATATTGATGTACTTAAATGACGTCTTCAAATATTCAAAACTTCAAACTTTTAAAACTGTTATACTTAATTTAGTTTTGCTTTAATTTATTGAGAAAATTAAGGACATACGTACGTAAGGCATTCGAATGTCTATTTATTATAAATCTATTCGTTTTTTATTTATAATCTTATACTTTAGTAAGGGTAAATTAATTAAATTGTTCTTCACTGAACTTCCAGTGACATTTCATTTAGTCACAGAATTTTAATTTTTTTAATTAACTCATAAATTAACTTTAAATTTTATTTTTATTAATTTTTCTATAACTTTTCAGAAAAAATGGTAGAGTAACAGGTAAATTGGTTAGCATACCATATTTAATTTACAGATGACATGACAATTAACTTATCACTTGGAGATGATTTGAGTATTGATCATTCGATTAATCGTGATATCCTTTTCAAAATAATAATAATAATTTTGAAACAATTTAGCGGTTGAAATTAAAGACTAGCTAGCAATATTATCATGTCATTTCTTCGTAGGAGTATCAGATACTTCATCACATACTTTTTTAAAAAAAGTTATTAAAATTGGAATATATAGTAATTAACCGGATTACAATAAACGTACCTCAATTGAAAGAGTTTAAAATTTAGTAATGAAAATAAAATTTCACACAAAGTTTGCAACGGGACAAGAAATCCTGACTGAATGAAAGGTAAATATTCAGTAATTTTAATGATCTCAGGGAGACATCTATGCATGCGCTGGTCTCATCAACATTGTAATTAATATTGGGTCATAAATTATTTTTGGAGTTAGCATATGAATTATCATTAAAATGTGATGATTGTGGTCCAATTCCTTTATTAAAGCGCAACGAGCCAAGAAAAGCACGAACAATAATTAAATTCCATGGCCTATTTAAATTTGGTCTACCTTATGTTTCAAGATCCGTAAGAATATTGGAGATTAAGAATTCAGAATTCTTCTATATATATTTTTGGTTCGATACAAGAGTTCGACGTGCCAGGATTTATAATTCCAGTAGAATCTTTAATTATATCCCACAAAACGTACGTGGGATTTCAAAACTCACCTTCTCTTTGCGTTTTTTTTTTTTTTTTTTTTTTTTTTTTTCGTTTTCCACAGAACTTGATTTTTTTTTTTTAGATGGACTAAAATATTCCTTTCTGGATGTTAAAATCTTAGGTATTCTAAGATGCACAGTAAACAAAATTATTCCTATAAAATAAGAATTCAATTATGTGATAATAATTTCGAAGAAATTAATTTTATGTAGAAGCTAGTTTTAAATTCTGTCAAGCAAAGAGGCCTACTAAGAGTAAAAGCTTGGAACTCCTAAAACTAAAATTTGGAAAATCAATGTTGTTAAGTAGAGATATGAAAGAGAAATAAAAATTGAAGATAAGTTTAAAAGTATAACTCGATCATTAGTACTAATAATTCGTTAGGTCAAAATCATTGGTTCAAAATGCTTATACTTAATTATTATTATTATTAGATATCCCGATTCTTAAATTCGCATAGATAATTTTATTTTTTATTCAAAACGAAATTATTGGGGTGTTACAATAGGTTCCCTTTATTCTTCAATCATTTGCTTAATTATCATAACGGGAAGTAAAATATATATAGGTTTCTTTGTATTTGACAGTTGCACAAAATTATTTAAGAAAAATGTCAATGAAATGACTGCACGTACATGCAGCGAATAACTTTGATTGGGATAGGAGTTTATTACACAATTTGATTAAATTGAAGAAAAGTATGATTATCAAAATTAAAAATTCAGAAGTAAATTACACTAAAACATAATTAGGTTATAGGGACATATTTTTGAAATATTTTTATATAAGTGTCACATTTATGTTTAATTTTTTTTTAAAAATCTACTAACTCGTAATATAAAGCCTAATCTAATCAAAAATAAAATGTTCCTCTATTCAACCAATCCTATCAAGTCCACTCAGTTCAATTACAAATAGAAAAGAAAAAGAAAAAGAAAAATTGATCACTATCTCCCCTTTTCCTCATCCACCGTCGCAGCCGACAAGATAGGATTCCGACAGCTTGAGTTCTGCCACGAAGATCTCACAGGAACCGTAGAGGATTATGATCGCTACGTGTTCCTCAGCCACAGGTTGCTGGCGGAGTGAGTGCCAAACATCGAAACAGCCCCACATATAACGACCCCACATATAGCAACACTTTTAAAAATACTTTTTTGACTCGTACCAACATTTAAAAGTATCGCTATACACTGTTTTCGTTTTAGTGAAATCCTTACCACTTTCTTTTTACCTATATTAAATTTTAAAATCTCTAGGCTTTAGCTTTACATTGGTATAAACTATATGAACTTTTTTTTTTTTGAAAGATAAATAGGATGCTACCCGCTTTTTTTTTATTTTATTTTATAAATAAACTTGATTGAAGATGTAAATCAATTAGGATTCTAATTTGGGATCTCGAATATTAATCACCAGAGGCTAATTAGGAGGGGGAAAAAGGTGAAATAGTGAGATTGTCACGCCCCGGGACCGGCGGAGGCCCTCCTGGTGGCGTGCCCAGACTCGCCATATGTCTGCACATATAAGGCGTCTAGGACAAAAGCGGAAGTAAAGCAAGAGATAGAACAAGTGAATGAAGTGAAATAATGCGCAACTAATGATATCAGAGCGAGTAAAGTTCTGTCATCTATACTAAAGTATAAGAATAAAGCTAGACAATAAAAGAAACCATAAGTCATACAGTATCAGCCTTTAATACAAAAATGGTGGTCACTAGTACACTGGTAAAACTCTCAACCCCTCCAAAATAAAACACAACGAGAGGTAGACCACCTAGCGAATCGTCCTCAAGGAAAGCTAGCTCGAAGCAACTCCCTTGCCGCGGTCCCTGGCCTCACCCTGAGTGGAAGGCTCTGAAAAATATCGAGAAAAAGAGGGCGTGAGAACTATAATTTATAGTTTCCAGTGGGCAATTACTGACCTCAGCTCAATGCACCACTAGGCCCCAAAAGAAAAGGGTAAGTAACGACATATAGTAATATGCAATAAATAGCGAACACGAAAACTGCTGAAAGAAAGCATGAATGAAATGCTATACTACTATGTCTCCAATAAGCATGATGTCATGGTGATGTACATCTACGCTATCATAAGGTAATATATCCCATGCATACTAGTATGCCTCAACATAATAAACAAGTAAACCTCACGATGCAATATGTCAATGCATAAGGGTAAACTCTATCCAAACAACCGAGTATACTACGATGCAATAATGAAACCGGCAAGTATACTAAATGTACCAATGCTATATCATAAGCGTGTCCAAGTAATCCAACTACTAATTCTATCTAGTAGTGATTGTTCATATTAACCGTGTCGATTTCCATTTCAATTTAAGGACTACCCAAGGTAGTTCCAGCTTGTGCGCCTAAGTGCCTGTGGTAGCCCAAATCCCTACTGTTGGAATGTGTCTGTCCCACGACCCGTAGGCTTCTCAATACCGCACGAGCGAACATAGGTCGCGTTAGGCTAACTCGCGGAGTGCGGCTTTTGTAAGGGAGCGACCTAAAGCATGTGCGAATGAGCACAAAATGGCAAGCAAGCATAGTTCAAGTCTCAAATATCGATCCTCATGTCTCAAACATGGAAAGCTACTTAGTAACCACGGTCTATGTCACTATGTGATAGCTCAACTTTATTGCTTAGTGCCCCTTTATGACCTTAAGCTTCACAACCAATTAAGGTCAATTTATGTTCTATGTTTCAAGTATGACATTATACCAACGTTCATTATAGCCGGGGCCATGCTCTTTATGAAATTGTGCCCAAATCTCAAATGGCCTAAGCCCCCAAAGCCTCTCTAGGCTTCTAAAATTTCTAATGTCATAATTGGCATATAGGTTAAATGCATGAAAGTAATGTCCATTTTCATCATAGGAATCAAAGTTCCAAGTCCCAACTAGAATGCTATGTTCTACATGCATGCATCCTACCACATAGGAGTCCAAAAATTCACTATACATAATGTATGCATGTTAAGCATTCTAAAATTCATATTAAATACATTTAACATGGAAATGCATGAGTTTCTACTTTACGAAACATATTTTGCCAAATATGAGCATTTCTCATATCATAGGCTAGGTCAAACCCACCGAACCGTCGCGTGCTCCTTCGACTCGTCGAACGGAGTTGTCCACGAGCCTCAAGATACCCTAAAAGTAATCAGCGAAGAGATACGAGGGCATTACGACCAACCATAATCTCAAACATTAACCTAGAAGCAAAAATGGCCAAAACTCACCTCAAGAGAAGAAATCTCTTCCAAAGCCCCAAAAGAGAGCTAGAACCCTTCCAATCCAAGCCCAAGGAAGGTTGTAATCCAATCAATCTAGCCTCAAAAGCCCTAAATCAAGAAGCTCCAAAAATCAACCCTAATATCCAATCTAGGGTTCCAAATGGTAAAACCTACCAAATCAAGGATCAAAGGGTAGAATCCAAGCACTAACCTCCCAAGATGCCTCCAAACAAGCTTCAAATCTTCTAGGGTTGAAGATTGGCCCACCAACAAGCTCTACAAGCAAGCTCGAAGCCTTGCAAAGGTGGTAAAGAGAGAATGGGGTTGAGCTCCAAGCTCCCTCAAGCTAGCTCCTCTTCTTCTTCTCCTCCTTCTTCTTCTTCTTCTCTCTCTAGAAAGTGTAGGGAGAGGGGAGAATGAGAAAATGAGAGAGGGAAGAGGAGGAAATGGCTAATAAGCCCATCTAGTGTAACAAAATCTGGAGAGGCCCCTCAAAAAAATCAATATTGCATAAGCCCGGTCTAGGCAGTTTTCGCCCAGAGGGACCGGTCTCTCCCCAGCAAGGATCGGTCTCTCGCTGCGAACCCGAAAAACCAACGTTCGGGAACCGGTCTCTCCCCGCGCAGGACAGGTCTCTCACTGCGAAGACGCGCTCCGGGACCGGTCTCGCCTTCCAGGGACCGGTTGCCTCAAGCTGCCTCAACACTGCTCAGTGGGGGGACCGGTCTCTCCTTCCAGGGACCGGTCCCCGAGAGTAAAAACTCTCAGGACCTGTCCAAAATTCTAGTTTTCGAACTTTTTAGGTCGGAAAATATTATAGAACCCTCCACCAAGTGTGGAAAAGCTCGAAATACATCCAAACACTCGAACCTCGCAATTTGCAAAGGTCCAGTGTGTTACATTCACCCCTCCTAAAATGGAGTTTCGTCCGCGAAACTCGAAACAAACAAGGTACCTCAAGCCTCCATTTGAAATAGATGGGGATAGCGCTCCCGCAGTGCGCTCTCTAACTCCCAAGTGGCCTCGCGCTCGTCGTGGTTGCTCCAAAGCACCTTCACGTAGGGAATTTTCCGGTTCCGCAATCTCTTTACCTCGCGAGCCAAAATCCTCAAGGATTGCTCCTCAAAGCTTAAATCCTCCCGCAGCTCCATAGGTGTAGCATCCAATACATGAGCCGGGTCGTGGATGTACTTCCGAAGGACCGATACATGGAATACATTGTGTACACCTGATAGGTTTGGCGGTAGAGCGAGTCGATACGCTACCGGGCCTACCCGCTCCAAAACCTCAAACGGTCCAATGAATCGGGGGCTCAACTTGCCCCGGATTCCAAATCGTCTAATTCCCCGAGTCGGCGAGACTTTCAAGAAGACGTGATCCCCAATCTGAAACTCCAAGTCTCGTCGACGCCGATCAGCATAACTTTTCTGCCTACTCTGGGCTGTCAACAATCGCTCCCGAGCAATGCGAACCTTGTCCTCTGCCTCCTGGAGCACATCTGGGCCTAAAGTCAATCTTTCGCCAACTTCACTCTAATGAAGTGGCGATCTACACTTCCGTCCATAGAATGCCTCGAACGGTGCCATCTTGATGCTTGCTTGATAACTGTTGTTATAAGCAAACTCGGCCATCGGTAGATGCTGCGACCATCCTCCCTGGAAGTCGATCACGCAGGCTCGAAGCATATCCTCGAGAGTCTGTATCGTACGCTCCGACTGCCCGTCACTCTTAGGGTGGAAAGCAGTACTAAAGTCCAAGCGCGTACCCAGAGCGTCCTGTAAGCTCCTCCAAAAGTGGGATACAAAACGGGGGTCTGAATCCGATACTATAGAGGTAGGTACCCCGTGCAATCGCACAATCTCGTCCAAATAAATCTGTGCGAGTCTCTCCCCAGTCCAAGTAGTGTGGATAGGTATGAAATGTGCCGACTTCGTCAATCTGTCCACGATCACCCAAATAGCGTCATGCCCGGCCTGAGAGAGCGGCAATCCCATCACAAAATCCATGGTGATCTTTTCCCACTTCCACACTGGAATCGGTAGGCTCTGCAACTTCCCTGCAGGAACTCGGTGCTCAGCCTTTACCTGTTGGCAAGTTAAGCATCTGGCAACAAACTCACCAACATCCTTTTTCATCCCGGGCCACCAGTAAAGCAACTTCAAGTCCTTGTACATCTTGGTGCCTCCTGGATGTATAGCATACGGTGCTCGGTGTGCTTCTTGAAAAATGTCCTCTTTAACGCCCAAGTCCGCCGGTACACAAAGTCGTCCGCAGAACCGCATCAATCCTTCGCCGTCAAAAGTGAAGTCACCAGTGCAACCATTAACCATTTTACCTTTAATCTTTTGCAACTCCACATCGGAAGCTTGCTTTTCCTTAATTCTGTCCAGTAATATAGGTTGCACCACTAACGTCATCAACCTCAAAGGCGTGTCAGGAGTCACCACCTCCAATTCCAACCGCTTCATCTGCTCGATCAACGACGGTATCGCTAAGTTATCAGTCGATTTCCGACTTAGTGCATCTGCCACCACGTTAGCCTTGCCCGGGTGGTAAAGTATAGTCAAGTCATAATCCTTGAGTAGCTCCAACCATCTGCGCTGCCTCAAGTTCAGCTCCTTCTGAGTGAAAAAATATTTTAAGCTCTTGTGATCCGTATATACTTCGCATCGCTCGCCATAAAGATAGTGGCGCCATAGCTTCAATGCAAAAACTACGGCTGCCAACTCCAAGTCGTGAGTAGGATAGTTCCATTCATAGTCCTTCAATTGGCGAGATGCATACGCGATCACTTTCCCGTCCTGCATTAAGACACAACCCAATCCATTAAATGAAGCATCACTATAAATCACATACTCCGCTCGAGCAGTCGGCAAGGTAAGGATCGGGGCAGTCGTCAATCACTGCTTCAACTCTTGGAAGTTCCTTTCACACGCATCATTCCAAATGAATTTAGTTCCTTTATGCGTGAGCCTCGTGAGGGGAGTAGATAACTTCGCAAATCCCTCCACAAACCGTCGGTAGTAGCTGGCCAAACCAATGAAGCTCCGAATCTCGGTTACACTCGTCGGCCTCGGCCAATCCTTGATAGCTTCAATTTTTCTTGGATCCACAGCTATCCCTGATCTTGAAATCACATGGCCCAAAAACGCCACCTCTCTAAGCCAAAATTCACACTTTTTCAACTTGGCGTAGAGCTTCTTTTCCCGAAGCACTTGAAGTACAAGTCTCAAGTGTTCTTCGTGATCTGCGTCACTCCGGGAATACACTAAGATGTCGTCGATAAACATCACGACAAACCTGTCTAAATAAGGCTTGAAAACACGGTTCATCAGATCCATGAAAGCTGCCGGGGCATTAGTAAGCCCAAACGGCATAACGGTGAACTCATAATATCCATACCGTGTTCTAAAAGCCGTCTTAGATACATCCTCAGGTCTGATCCTCAACTGGTGATATCCCGACTGCAAGTCAATCTTGGAATATACGCAAGATCCCTGGAGTTGATCAAATAGATCGTCAATGCTCGGCAATGGATACTTGTTCTTAATCGTGACTTTATTAAGTTCACGATAGTCCACACACAAGCGAAGTGATCCATCCTTCTTCTTGACAAATAAGACCGGTGCTCCCCAAGGTGACACACTCGGTCGCACAAAATCCTTGTCCAGAAGGTCCTGCAACTGTGCCTTCAGCAACTTCAATTTTGCTGGTGCCATCCTATAGGGCGCCTTTGAGATTGGGGTAGTCCCGGGGACGAGATCTACCACAAACTCAATCTCCCTATCAGGAGGCATGCCTGGTAGCTCCGCTGGAAACACATCTCCAAACTCCCGCACTACGGAAATATCCTCAATCCTAGGGGCGTCCGCATCGCCCCGCAACACGACAGTAGCCAAATAGGCTACGCAGCCTCTACTAATCAACTGCCTAGCTCG
>NC_033637.1:7409438-7535743 GCF_001540865.1 Ananas comosus
CAAGTCCCAACTAGAATGCTATGTTCTACATGCATGCATCCTACCACATAGGAGTCCAAAAATTCACTATACATAATGTATGCATGTTAAGCATTCTAAAATTCATATTAAATACATTTAACATGGAAATGCATGAGTTTCTACTTTACGAAACATATTTTGCCAAATATGAGCATTTCTCATATCATAGGCTAGATCAAACCCACCGAACCGTCGCGTGCTCCTTCGACTCGTCGAACGGAGTTATCCACGAGCCTCAAGATACCCTAAAAGTAATCAGCGAAGAGATACGAGGGCATTACGACCAACCATAATCTCAAACATTAACCTAGAAGCAAAAATGGCCAAAACTCACCTCAAGAGAAGAAATCTCTTCCAAAGCCCCAAAAAAGAGCTAAAACCCTTCCAATCCAAGCCCAAGGAAGGTTCTAATCCAATCAATCTAGCCTCAAAAGCCCTAAATCAACAAGCTCCAAAAATCAACCCTAATATCCAATCTAGGGTTCCAAATGGTAAAACCTACCAAATCAAGGATCAAAGGGTAGAATCCAAGCACTAACCTCCCAAGATGCCTCCAAACAAGCTCCAAATCTTCTAGGGTTAAAGATTGGCCCACCAACAAGCTCTACAAGCAAGCTCCAAGCCTTGCAAAGGTGGTAAAGAGAGAATGGGGTTGAGCTCCAAGCTCCCTCAAGCTAGCTCCTCTTCTTCTTCTCCTCCTTCTTCTTCTTCTTCTCTCTCTAGAAAGTGTAGGGAGAGGGGAGAATGAGAAAATGAGAGAGGGAAGAGGAGGAAATGGCTAATAAGCCCATCTAGTGTAACAAAATCTGGAGAGGCCCCTCAAAAAAATCAATATTGCATAAGCCCGGTCTGGGCAGTTTTCGCCCAGATGGACCGGTCTCTCCCCAGCAGGGACCGGTCTCTCGCTGCGAATCCGAAAAACCAACGTTCGGGAACCGGTCTCTCCCCGCGCAGGACCGGTCTCTCACTGCGATGATGCGCTCGAGGACCGGTCTCGCCTTCCAGGGACCGGTGACCGGTTGCCTCAAGCTGCCTCAACACTGCTCACTCGGGAGACCGGTCTCTCCTTCCAGGGACCGGTCCCCGAGAGTAAAAACTCTCAGGACNGAACAGAAAAAGGGGGTGAAGAAAGCAAAGAGAAAGACAAGTTACTCACATCTGATTGTTTGGTCAGAGGCTAATTAGGAGGGGGAAAAAAGTGAAATAGTGAGATGATATTTGATACACTTTCCAAAATGTACATAAAGAAAGCTGTATGCCCCCTGGAAAAAGGTTTGTACAGGAAGGGATGTGGATAAATTCCTAGCGAGGCTACCCATGGTGCTACTAGAGCTACTACTTGATATCAATCTGCTTGGACGGACTCGGATGCAGCGAATCAAACTACAGGGCGATCGTCAGATGGTTGGCTCTTTATTCAGGTGCTCTTCTGTCTGAAGGTGGCTACTGCTTAGTTAGCTCCGTCTTGAGTTAGCTCTTGTGACGCTCTTGCTTCTTATAGCTAATCCTTCTAGGCAAGTTAGAAGAGAACAGTGCGACTACCAAAGCTAGGGAACTGCATGCCTATACTGCTTGACCTACTTTATTGCTTTTCACCGCCTCTCTTTTGTTTAGCTCCTTTTAAAAACACTTTTCTTTGTAGCTCTGTCTCTTTCTAGCTCTACTACTGCTAGGGAAAGGAAGAGAGAACAGCTACAGCCCTACCAAAGCTGTGGAACTGCTCTCTGTCTGTGCACTGCTTTCAGTGTACTGCTCTATTGTTGGGTTAGGTAGGCTATGTCTTGAGTTGGCTTAGCTCGCTCTTCTAAATTAAAGCTATTCTTGTAGTTACCTCTTTCTTCTTGTAGCAAGGGACCTAAAGACGCGGCACTCAGCGATTTAAGGGCTTTACGGACAAGGCCCTACGCCTGCGAGGCTTAGCTACTCTTTGTGTCATGTGTGTACGTACCGCTTAAAAAGCAAAGCTCTGACGGTCTTGTCTTGCAGCTATCTCCTCTTCTTGCTCTTCTTCTTCAGTTCTTCTAGCTACTGAGGTGCACTCTTCTTCTTCAGTTGGGTTAGCTATTTTTTGCTCTGTATTGAGTTAGCTCTGTAGTTCTGTCTTGCTTGAGTTGACTACCCCATCTATGCCTATGCAAGAGAGAAGAGAACAGCAACTACTGTGCTGTGCCCTACCTGAGAGACAACAGCTATGCCCTACCAAAACTAGAGAACTGCCTATACTACAGCTAGGAAAGTCAGAGAAGAAACTGGTAACTACATTCGGGAAGAAAGAACTCGCAAGGAAAGCTTAAAAGAAGAACAACTACTTGCGTCTTGTTGCTAATCGACAGCCAGATGAAGAAAAATAACTAGTTGAAGGGTAAGCTACTTGTGCTAGGAACTGTCGGTTATAAACCATATGAACATAAGAATAAAATTTTCTTCTGCACGAGCAAATAGGCACGCAAGTATTGGGCACCATCATTCCCCTCACATTATTGCACTGGGGGATTGACAGATTCGTCTTCTTGTAATGTTAGTTGCGGAAAGGTCAAAAATAAATGTGCGCAGGACAACTTATTTATGTATGTGGCCCATCTCGGCCTCTAAATCGTATGAATCCTCTTAATCGACTATAAATTTCAACTTTTTTTTTTTTTGAGAGAAAATTTCAACTATTAAGTACACTTCAGTTTTGTAGTTAAGAAGCTTATAAAAGTGTTAATTAATTCCTCGTAAAGTTTCAGTGCTGAAGTTATGAGAGGTACGTGTGAATGCTAGTTCTACAATAATTAATGAATCAGATCTTTTAGGTTAATGTGGTAAGAGAGTTTATGCTAAATTTTTTTAAATACCAAAATACTTTGGATTCAATTCTTATGTACATTACATTGGGAACTTGATTGATCGCTGTCATGCGCTAACAATATAGATACGCAAAAAATAAAAAAAATCAACTGGCCCTAAAAAAAAAAGTAAAAACAGAAAGAAGAGATTAATTAAGATTTATGTGCTTCGACAATTATATAATACATAGTAGATAGGAAAGAGATGTATTACAACTATATAAAAAAATAAAAGTACAAATATTTTAAGCCTTACGGTGAAATACATTCTTCTTTTACACCAACAATTAAGAACTTTAAGAAATAATCGAAAATAGGTTTTTGGCAAAACCTTAATTAGTTAGAAAAGACCAAATAAAAAAACAAAATATTCTGACCAAAAGTATTTTATGCCTTTAGTTTAAATGATCCGAACCGTTGAGACTACCGGTCGAAAACCTGTACAAGGCTGCCGGCTTTGAAGTTTGAACTGCAGCATGCGTGCTGCCGTACACGAAGCCACCGGATGCCGTACGCTAGTTAGCTGCACCCACGAGCTTCTACAGTGCTGCCGTGTTGGCGACCCCGGCAGTATTAATTGCCCACCGGGCGACCGTACATGCATTTATTAATTAGAGAGCTCATTATATGTAGGCTTCTAGCAATCCTAATGGCCACACCTAGCTATTAGGATTATGGTGCTCTTACGTAAGCACTCCACCTCCACAAATAGGAAACAACTACAATACTTGTTAAATTGAAACGGCAAAAAATAAATTCAAAAAATAACTTAATGCAAAAAAAAAAGAAGAAGAAATGAGCACATCAATATTTATATGGTTCGGCTGATAACCTACGTCTATGGACAAAGACGGAATAAATAATTTATTAATATTGAAAGGCGGAGTATAAAAAAGATCTCTCTTAAATTAAGATTCCAAATAAAATATTTGATTGACGCGCATATGCATATAGCATCTCCAATTAGCACGTCCAAATAATGAGATCCTTCAGCTCGGCTCACCATATACAAGGTACGGCACCTTCGTTGACATAATTAATTGAGCATCAAATAAGTCTCCTCAGCCGAGCACCAACTGCATCGAAACACCAACAGCACCGAACTCTAATTAATTAGAGGATTGCTTGGCCTTCAAATTCCAGCACCTCAATGCTCTCCTCTATATATAATATATATTAGAGCCTTAATTGGAGTTGGCTGTAGGTGGGTCTTTAAAAAAAAGGACGGAATTTTCGGCGTGAAAGATACAAGATATAAAGCTCGTTTAGTTGCTAAGAATTACAGTCAGATAGTAGGTGTTGACTTTAATGATATTTTCTCACCCATCGTGAAGCATACTTCTATTCATATTCTTTTATCGTTAGTAATCATGAATGGCCTGTATCTTGAGTAGCTTGATGTTAAGACAGCTTTTCTGCATGGAGAACTTGAGGAGCAAATTTATATGAAACAGCCAGAGGGATTCATTGTTGAAGGGAAGGAAGACCATGTTTGCCTGTTAAAAAAATCGCTTTATGGCTTAAAACAGTCTCCTCGATAATGGTACAAGCGGTTCGACTTCTTCATGACAGGTCACGGATACTCCAGAAGCAAGCGTGATAGTTGCGTGTAGTTCAGAAAACTTGATAATGGATCTTTTATATATTTGTTGCTCTATATCGATGATATGTTAATTGATTCCAGCGACATAATTGAGATAAATAAATTGAAGGCTTTACTTAAGGGTGAGTTTGAGATGAAAGATTTAGGTGCTGCTAAGAAAATCCTTGGTATGAAAATTAAGAGGGACAATAAGTCAAGACTACTGCATTTGACACAGGAGAAATACATAGAGAAGATTTTAAAGCGTTTCGGGATGACAGGCGCAAAACCAGTGAGCACTCCTTTTGCGGCGCATTTCAGACTTTCCGCCGAGGTATCACCGCAGTCCGATGATGAGCGGGAGTACATGTCACATGTTCCCTATTCTAGTGCTGTCGGGAGCATCATGTACGCCATGGTTTGCACACGGCCGGACATCTCCTACGCAGTGAGTATGGTTAGCAGATATATGACCAATCCTGGTAAGGCTCATTGGCAAGCTGTTAAGTGAATTTTGAGATACTTACGAGGTACCACTAGTACTTGTTTGGAGTTTGGGAGGTGTAAGGATGGTGTGGTTGGATATGTTGATTCAGATTTTGCAGGTGATTTGGACAGGAGGAGATCACTTTCAGGTTATGTATTCTCTGTTGGCTGATGTGCAGTTAGTTGGAAAAGTTCATTACAACCTATTATCGTCTTGTCTACAACGGAGGCGGAATATATTGCTATGACAAAGGGTGTGAAGGAAGCTATGTGGCTGAGAGGTTTATTTGGAGAGCTTACTCCTTGTTGGGATCCGACGATTGTTTATTCAGACAGTCAAAGTGCTATTCATTTGTCGAAAGATTAGATGTTTCATGAGAGAACAAAGCACATCGATGTAAAGTTTTACTTTGTTCGGGATGTGATTGGGAAACACACGGTGACTGTTAAGAAAATTGGTACTGAGGACAATCCAACGGATATGCTTACTAAGTTTCTTACTATTGCCAAGTTTAAGCATTGTTTGGACTTGGTGGCAGTTAGCAGCATTTGAGGCCCTATGGGGCGTTTGGAGAAGATGGGGCACGGAGCGTTAAGGAGCATTGAGGCGAATTAAATTCAATATGGAGTTTTGAGGTGATCATGATATACCGGCTAAACTACAAATTAAACCAAGGTGGAGATTGTTATAATTTGGTTTAGATTTGAAGTTACCTAAATTGAAATTATATTCTAATTATGATAAGATAAGATTTAAATTGGAAATATATGGAGCAAAGTTGAGTTGAAATATATTAGAATTGAGATCCGGTATATATACTGAATTGGCAACCTGCCATTGGTCCCGGCAATGACTTAAATTAATATTGCCGAGACCAATGGCAGGTTGTCAACTCAGTATATATACAGGATCTCAATTTTAATCTATTTCAACTCAACTTTGCTTCATATATTTTCAATTTAAATCTTATCTTATCATAATTAGAATATAATTTCAATTTAGGTAACTACAAATGTTACGCCCCGGGGCCCAGCGGAAGCCCGCCCAGTGCGTGTCCAGACCCGCCGTATGCCTACAACATACAAGGCGTCTACAACGAGAAGATAATTAAAGCAACAATAAACAAGCATCTAGGAGTATCAGAGTATGATTGCAACTAAGTTCTAATGACAAGTAGAATATAAACGATCTAAACAACTATCATAATGCACAAGTAGATATATCATAATATCTCAAATACAAGTGTTAGATATACAAAAATGGTGGTCTATAAACATAGGGTACAAAAACTCTCGCTCTCTATATCAAGTACAAAATAAAGAGATGACCACCTAGAACTCCTCGTTATTTAGCTAGATGCGATCCCTTTTTCGCGATCCCGAGCTTCTCCCGGCGTGGATGGCTCTGTAACAAAAACATCAATATAAAGGGCGTGAGAACTATTAATCAATAGTTCCCAGTAGGTAAGCCGCTGACATTAGCGAAATACACCACTAGGTTATGGAGTCATAAGTAGTATGATCTAACATTTGAATGAAATAAACAACATGTATAATAAGCATGGATTAAAGCTCACTAAACTACTATACCTCTACTTAGCATGAGTTTCCATTTTATAAGTGCTATTCTAACATGAATGAGCATCTATATAAATAGCATGATGTCCGCAAGTACAACTAGCAGAATGTCAACATTTACAAATAGTTTAATGTCCATATTGCATTTTAGCTCCACATTATTCCAATCATATAGGACCTACACAAGGTAGTCCGGCTTGCGCCGTACCTAATGGCCCCGTGGTAGTCAACATTTCCACCCTAGAAATGAGCATCCCCCACGGCATTCCATTTCGGCGCCCAATCCTGCGCAGGCGAGCTTATGTCGTGATGGCTATTTTCGGAGTGCCGGCTTTTGGGGAGCTACCCTCACAAGCATGTGCGAATGAGCACAATGGCAAGCTAAGCGTAATTATCCGTCTCAAGTCCAATGTTATCATGTCTAAAATATGGTATAAAAGTTAGTGACCCAATGGCCTATCACTATGTCACCATGTAGGAGTTTAACAATTTACTAAGTTAAATGCCGCTTTATGACATTTTGTCCACTATATTAAACATGAGTTCTATGTTCAAGAGCATGTTCTTCTTGTCATTTTCATTACATGAAACATGATTCCAATCCACATAAGAGAATGCCATTCATATGCATGATTACTATGTACTAGTCTCTCTATTACATAGAGGTAAAATTTCACTATACATAACATATGTATTTTAAGCATTCTAAAATTCACAAATGCTCTATCTAGTATGAATATGCATGATTTTTTATTTTATAATAAAAAAATAACATAGGGGGAGTTCACCGATTTCGGTGAGGTCAAACCCACCAAGAACTCCTCGGATCCCCTTTGTTTGCGCTAACGAAAATATCCACAAGTCTCCTATCTCCCTAGAGATAATTTTAAGAGAGTTAGATGAAATGAACGAACACCCCAAGAGTCTATCTTTTACCAACCCAAGAAAAGGGCAAAACTCACCTAAATGTTAGAAAAACCCTCTCAAATCCAAATAGAAGGTAGAGCACTTCTAATCCAACCTAAAGAAAGGTTCTATACCTATCAATTAAGTCCCAAAAGCCACAAATCAAAAACTCCAAAATAAAACCCTAGATTCCACATTCTAGATTTTAATCTCAAAAACTCAAGCAAAACCACAATCACAAGTGGTAGAGAGGTTACTAACCTCTCTAGAAGCTCCAAACAAAACTTGAAACGGGTTAGGGTTGAAGATCTCTCATCCAACGAGCTCCTAACCAAGCTCCAAAGCTTCTCCCATGGAGGAAAGGTCACCAAAATGTAAATGGAGCAAAAAGGAGAGATCAATCTCCAAAATCCTAAGCAAAAAGATAGGGAAAACAAGGAAAAATGGGAGAGGAACCCTACCTCTCATCTTCTCTGGTTGCAGTATAAAATACCCCAGCCAAAAGGTATGAGGTATTTATAATGTTGCAACAATTACAAAGAGAACCCTAAAAAATTAGCAGTCTGCGGACTGTACTGCGTACTGGTACGTGGGCTGGGGTATCGGTACCAGGCCGTAGCACGCGCAAACCCGAGCCTCAAGTAATGAGCAGACGCACAGGGTACCGGTACTCCCCCGATGCCGTACTGGTACCCGGTTCAATCCCGGTAATCTACCGATGCAGTACCGGTACTCTGCTGATGCAGTACCGGTACTCTGCCCTGCCGAGTCCAACCCGAGAGCAGCCCAAATCCTTCATTTTAGAGCTTTTGGTGCTAAGTTTTCAACATCGCTTCTCGGGAAGCGAGTCATAGGTCGGAACACAGTCAACGACCATACAGAAAACCCCAAAAGGCTCAGATCACCAATCAAACACTTGAACCTTGTAATTTGCTAAAGTTCAGTGTGTTACATTCTCCCCTCCTAAAAAGGAGTTTCGTTCGTGAAACTAGAAAGCAAGTTACCTCAAGACTCTATCTGAAAAAGATGGGGATAGCGCTCCTGCAGTGCGCTCTCCAACTCCCATGTGGCCTCGCGTTCATCATGATTGCTCCAAAGAACCTTCATATAAGATAAATCCTGATTCCGAAGCTTCTTCACCTCGCGGGCCAAAATCCTCACTGGTTGCTCTTTAAAGCTCAAGTCATTGCTTAGCTCCAATGGTATAACATCCAAAACGTGAGCTGGATCGAAGATGTACTTCCGAAGGACCGATACATGAAAGACATTGTGTACTCCCGATAGGTTTGGTGGTAGAGCAAGTGGATACGCTACCGGGCCTACACGCTCCAGAATCTCATAAGGTCCAATAAACCGGGGGCTCAACTTACCCTGAATGCCAAATCTTCTAATCCCTTTAGTTGGCGAGACTTTCAAGAAACATGATCACCAACCTGGAATTCCAAGTCTCGTCGACGCTTATCAGCGTAGCTCCTTTGTTGGCTTTGAGCTGTCAACAAACTCTCCTGAGCAATGCGAATTTTATTCTCTACTTCCTGGAGCATATCAGGGCCTAAAGCCAATCTTTCACAAACTTCACTCCAATGAAGTGGCGATCTACATTTCCGTCCGTAAAGTGCCTCGAATGGTGCCATCTTGATGCTTCCTTGATAACTATTGTTATAAGTAAACTCTGCCATCGGTAAGTGCTGTGACCATCCTCTCCGCAAGTCTATCACGCATGCTCAAAGCATATCCTCTATAATCTGAATAGTATGCTCAGATTGCCCATCACTCTGAGGGTGGAAAGTAATGCTGAAATCCAAACGGGTGCCCTACGCATCCTGCAGACTCCTCCAAAAATGAGATACAAACCTGAGATCTCGATCAGACACTATAGAATTAGGCACCCCGTGCAGTCGCACAATCTCATCAAGATAAACCTGTGCAAGTCTCTCACCTGTCCAAGTCATGCGGATAGGTACAAAATGAGCCGGTTTTGTCAACCTATCCACGATCACCCAAATAGCATCATGCCCAACCTGAGAGCGGGGCAAACCCATAACGAAGTCCATGGTGATCTTTTCCCACTCCGACAAGGGAATAGGTAAACGAAGAAGTTTTCCCGTGGGTAGTCAGTGCTTAGCTTTTACTTGTTGACAAGTTAAACATCGAGCTATAAACTTGTCAACGTCCTTTTCCATTCCGGCCACCAATACAATAATTTCAAGTCCTTGTACATCTTGGTGCCTCCCGGATGTAGAGCATAGGGTGCACGGTGCGCTTCACCTCTTTAATTATCGATTCCGCCGGTACACAAATCCGCCCTCGGAAACGTAACAACCCCTGATCATCTATAAGGAAATCACTGGTGTAACCTTCAATCATTTTAGCTCAAATCTTTTGTAACTCCACATCGTGAACTTGTTTTTCTTTAATCCTTTCCAATAAAGTAGGTTGCACCACCAATGCCATCAATCTTAAGGGTGTATAAGGAGCCACCACCTCCAACTCCAATCGTTTCATCTGCTCAATCAACGGCGGTAGAGTGACTACAAGCATCGCTAAGTTTTCCGTTGTTTTTCGATTTAGCGTATCCGCCGTCACGTTAGCCTTGCCCGGATGGTAAAGAATCGTCAGATCATAATCTTTAAGTAGCTCCAACCATCTGCGCTGTCTCAAGTTCAACTCCTTCTGAGTGAATAAATATTTTAAGCTCTTATGAGCCGTGTACACTTCACACCGCTAGCCATAGAGATAGTGACGCAATAGCTCTAATGCAAAGACTACGGCAGCCAACTCCAAATCATGTGTTGGATAGTTTCTTTCATATTCCTTCAATTGGCGAGAGACGTACGCGATCACCTTTCCATCCTGCATTAAGACACATCTCAATCCATTAAAGAAAGTATCGCTATAAATCACATACCCTACTCCAGCTACTGGTAAGATCAAGATCGGGGCGGTCGTCAATCTTTCCTTCAACTCTTGGAAGTTCCTCTCGCACGCATCATTCCAAATGAACTTAGTGCCTTTGTGCGTGATCCGCGTGAGGGGAGTAGACAGCTTAGCAAATCCCTCAACAAATCTCCGGTAGTAGCTGGCCAACCCAAGGAAACTCCGGATCTTTGTGACGCTCGTCGGTCTAGGCCAATCCTTGATTGCTTCAATCTTTCTAGGATCCACGGTTATATCCAATCCCGAAATCAAATGTCCCAAAAAGGCCACCTCTCGAAGCCAAAATTCACCTTTTTTCAACTTGGCATAAAGCTTCTTTTTTCGAAGAACTTGAAATACAAGTCTTAATTGTTCCTCGTGATCCTTGTCACTTCAGGAATAAACCACGATGTCATCGATGAACACCACGACGAACCTTTCTAGATAAGGCTTGAAAACATGGTTCATTAAATCCATAAAAGCTGCAGGGGCATTAGTAAGTGTTAGGTCCTATGTGTTGGCAAGTTTCGTGGGTCGAGTCGGAGTCTTGAAGAGGTTCGGAGTGGAGTATTGAAGATCGAAGAATCCAAGACTTCGAAGAATCGGAAAGGACGCAAAACACGTAAAACATGAATCACGATACTTATGTAAGCTTTAAATCTTGTTTATGGTGATTCATACTTAATTATAGATCTTAGAATCATGTTTTCAAGTTGTAATTGATTAGAAAGTGTCTAAAAGCTTGTAAAATCCAAAACAATGCATTTTCAGCAAAAATTGCATTGTTGTACCGGTACAAGGGTTTTCTGTCCAAGGTACAGCCATCATCGTTTGCGCAGGAAGTTTGATGGTTGTTCCGGTACAAGCTTCATGCTGTACCGGTACAAGCCCTGTTCCGGAACAAGCTGAAGCTATCCAGGGTACAGGAGCTTCGCAGAAAAATCTTCCGTCATGGTGTACCCTGGACAACATTCCTTGTTCCGGTACAAGGTGCTGTTTTTGGAAAGAAACTTTCTAATTCGACTCCAATTGATTCTAAAGTCTATAAATAAGCTATTGGGGTTCTCTAACACATCAAGCATCATAAGAATACATGTTTGAGAAACCCTAGAGGCTCGGATTTCATTCTAAACCTATTTTCTACAAATTAGCCTCTTTAGATCAAATCGAGATATCGTTTCGCATTCTCTATATGTCGATTTGATCTCCGCTTCGCTTGGAGTTCTATTCCCTGGTTTTCTACGATACTCCAAAGCGAAGGATCACCATATTCATGATATTCTTCATGGTGGCGTCGTGGATTCGGCGTATTTGACGGCGGTTCGTGGATTCGGATCGTGGGCTCGTGGATTCGAGTGGCGTCGTGGATTCGGCGTGATTGAAGCTTCGTGGATTCGAAGTGGAGGCGTTCGTGGACTCGGACGTGAGGGCGTGGACAACCCGGAGGGTAGCGCGAAGATTCATAGGAGGTTAAGAGAGGTTGAGTCCGTGGAGTCGGTAATCACCTTGTAATCTTTTCTCTTAGTGAATTGACTTTTCGCGTGTTGGTCCCGTGGGTTTTTCTCCAAGTTGGAGTTTTCCCACGTAAATCTCGGTGTGCTTTTTATTTTCCGCATTTATTTTTATTGCATTGAGATTTGTGGTTTTTGGCTGTTCACCTATTCACCCCCCTCTAGGTGATAGATACAATCTAGATAGATGCTTGGGCTCCTCAAAACTTTCAGTAAGCCCAAACGACATAACAGTAAACTCATAATGTCCATACCGTGTTCTAAAAGCCGTCTTCGAAACATCCTCGGGTTTAATCTTTAATTGGTGGTATCCCGACTGCAAGTCTATCTTGGAATACACACTTGATCCCTGAAGCTGATCGAACAAGTTATCAATTCTCGGCAATAGATACTTGTTCTTAATCGTGATTTTATTAAGTTCACGATAATTCACACACAAGCGAAGTGATCTGTCCTTCTTCTTGACAAATAAAATCGGTGCTCCCCAAGGCAAAACACTTGGTCGAACGAAGCCTTTATCCAATAAATCCTGTAGCTGTGCCCTCAGCTCTTTCAACTCAGCCAGTGCCATCCTATAAGGTGCCTTTGAGATTGGGGTAGTCCCGGGGACGAGGTCTCCCACAAACTCAATCTCCCTATCAGGCGGCATACCTGATAGCTCCGCTGTAAACACATCACAAAACTCCCGTACCACCGGAATATCCTCAATCCTAGGGCTATCATCATTATCCCTCAACACCACACTAACCATATAGGCTACACAACCCTTGCTGATCAACTGTCTAGCTCGAGACGAGCTGATCGTCATGGCAAACAGCGAACTCTGACATCCTCTAAAAATCACTTCCTCCTGCCCCGGTTCTCTAAACGTGACCGTTCGATTCTTGCAATCGACAGTGGCGAAGTATCTCATCAGCCAATCCATGCCCAAAATCACATCAAACTCACCAAGTTTATGCAACGTAAGTAAATCCACGGGCATAATCCATCTTCTACCCGAACAGGGCAGCAGGGGCAAAACTCCCTAATATCCAAGGTGTGGTCAGGTACGACAACTCGTCCAGGATGCAACAAGGATGCTAAAGGGATGCCATGCAACTCGGCAAACAGTCGATCAATGAATGAATGTAATGTACCGGTATCAAATAAAGCTCGAACTTTAATGCCATTTAATAAAATGATACCTACCACCACATCCTCGGCTACGGCCGCCTCCTCTGTCTGGACAGCATACATGCCCCCGCTCAGGGCCTGTCGTGACCCCTTAGTCTGTCGCTGGATGGGTGGCCGCCCAGGCTGGCACTGTGCCAATGGAGTCCCCTGACTAGCAGTTGGTAATGCTGGTGCCGATGCAGATGACGGTGCTGGTGACGAACCCCTCGGGCACTCGGTCCGGAAGTGGCCCTCCTGGCCACAAAGGAAGCACCTGCCTCCCTGCTGTGGACACTGCGGTGGAAGGTGGGGACCACGGCAGATCACACACTGGGGAGGTTGGCGACGATCAGAACCTCCTCCTGCGCAGATGAGCCACACCCTCTTGACTGGCTCCTCGGGGGTCTCGGTGGCCTCTTAGAGTACACCTGACTCACACCCTCAGCCGCGGGCCTTTTGCCCTTACCCTTGTCCAAGCCTTCTCTTCACTCCTGCACATCCGCCGTGCCCCTCTCCACAATGAGAGCGCGGTTCACCACTTCTCGGTAGGTCTGTAGATTCGACGATTACATAAACCGGAAGATCGACGATCGAAGTCTACTCTAAAAAATGCGAGCCTTATCCTCGTCGTCCCGCACGACGAAAGACATGTAATGGTGGAGCCGGGAGAACTCCCGCTCATACTCAGCCACCGTCCGCTCCCTCTGGCGCAAGCCACGCAAATCCTTCTCCATTTGCCTCTTGACGCTATCGGGAAAGTAGTGTGCCAACAGAAGCTCCTTGAACCGCTTCTAAGTAATAGCGGATAGATCGGTGTTGGGGTTATCTCGAATATCCAACCACCAACGATAGGCCTCGCCGTCCAGGTGGTGAGTGGCGAGCCAAATTCTGTCTCTCTCCTCCACGAAGGTATCATAGAAAGGTGTTTCCATATGCATAAACCATTTCTCCACGATCTAGTGGTCGGCCTTCTCTTCATCGAAGATCCGGGGATTGCACCTTCTAAACTCATTGAGGCGATCCATAAGCAGGTCCCGCTCCTCCGCCGCAACCATCACGGGGAAAATTGCCCTCGCCAGAGGCTCCTGAATAGGTGGTGCCGCGACCACCTCCTCCCGAGGCGCGACCATGGGTGCGACACGCGAAGAGCCGGGCGCGGGAGACGGCGCCCTCGGTGCTACATCCTCCGCCGGCGCGGGTGGTGTGGGAACTTGAACCTCCCTAGCAGCCGCCTGTTGAAGTAGCAAGTCCTCGAGCCACTTCATCCTCGCTTCCTGTCGGCGCGCCACATCGGCTTGTTGCTGTGCCGCCGCTGCCTGCTGAGCCACCAAGTCGGTGAGAATCGAAAGCTGCGTCCTTAACTCGCGGACCTCACTAGATCCCGAGGTAGCGCAGGTCTGCACCTCCTCGAAAGTATTATGATTTAGAGCGAGTAGTCGGCATTATCACTACAACATCATAAAAGCGCAGGTTAGGAAAACCCACAGTAATGCAACCCCACTCAAAGAGAGTAATATCCCAAATCATGCGAAAGTAAGGAAGTGTTCTTTACTACTAACTCCCGATGTTACGTTGTCGACCGCCAACGTAACGCTCCGTGAAGTTAGAAGCTATACATTTCGATTAAACTCCAACATTTTAGAGTTAATATAAAAACCCAATCATAATACTTTCGCTAACATGTCAAATAGATCCCGTCTCTCACGAGCCTATTTCCTATAGTCCAACCATCCTAAGATTTACTAGGTCCACTACGACTCAACCTTAGGCTCTGATACCAATATAATCTGTCACGCCCCGGGGCCCAGTGAAAGCCCGCCCGGTGCGTGTCCAGACGCGCCGTATGCCTACAACACACAAGGCGTCTACAATGAGAAGATAATTAAAGCAACAATAAACAAGCATCTAGGAGTATCAGAGTATGATTTCAACTAAGTTCTAATAACAAGTAGAATATAAACGATCTAAACAACTATCATAATCCACAAGTAGATACATCATAAGATCTCAAATACAAGTGCTAGATATACAAAAATGATAGTCTCTACACATAGGGTACAAAAACTCTCGCTCTCTACATCAAGTACAAAATAGAGAGATGACCACCTAGCGTAAAACTGCTCGCTATCTAGCTAGATGCGATCTCTTTTTCGCGATCCTGAGCCTTTCCCGGCGTGGATGGCTCTGTAACAAAAACATCAATATAGAGGGCGTGAGAACTATTAATCAATAGTCCCTAGTGGGCAAGCCGCCGACATTAGCGAAATACACTACTAGGTTATGAAGGCATAAGTAGTATGATCTAACATTTGAATGAAATAAACAACAAGTATAATAAGCATGGATTAAAGCTTACTAAACTACTATGCCTCTACTTAGCATGAGTTTTCATTTTATAAGTGCTATTCTAACATGAATGAGCATCTATATAAATAGCATGATGTCCACAAGTACAACTAGCAGAATGTCAACATTTACAAATAGTTTAATGTCCATATTGCATTTTAGTTCCACATTATTCCAATCATATAGGACCTACACAAGGTAGTTCGGCTTGCGCCGTGCCTAATGGTCATGTGGTAGTCAACATTCCCACCCTAGGAATGAGCCTCCACCGCGGCATCCCATTTCGGCGCCCAATCCCGCAAAGGTCAGCTTATGTCGCGATGGCTATTTCCGGAGTGTCGGCTTGTGGGGAGCGATCCTCACAAACATGTACGAATGAGCACAATGGCAAGCAAGCATAATCATCCGTCTCAAGTCCAATGTCATCATGTCTAAAATATGGTATAAAAGCTAGTGACCCAATGGCCTATCACTATGTCACCAAGTAGGAGTTTAACAATTTACTAAGTTAAATGCCGCTTTATGACATTTTGTCCACTATGTTAAACATGAGTTCTATGTTTAAGAGCATGTTCTTCTTGTCATTTTCATTACATGAAACATGATTCTAAGCCACATAAAAGAATGCCATTCATATGCATGATTACTATGTACTAGTCTCTCTACTACATAGAGGTAAAATTTCACTATACATAGTTAACATATGCATTTTAAGCATTCTAAAATTCACAAATGCTCTATCTAGCATGAATATACATGATTTTCTATTTTACAATAAAGAAAATAAAATAGGGGGAGTTTACCCATTTCGGTGAGGTCAAACCTACCAAAAACTTTTCGGATCCCCTTCGTTTGCACTAATGAAAATATCCACAAGTCTCTTAACTCCCTAGAGATAACTCTAAGAGGGTTAGACAAAATAAACGAACACCCCAGCCCCCGTTTGGTTGGGGGTTAAGGGGTAGAATAACCCCTTAACCCCCATTTTATCCCCAAACACTTCTAAAAATGGGTCGGATTAGCTAACCCCAGCTAACCACACCTCAAATGGGTTATCCCGGGTTAGCTAACCCCACCAAACCCCAACCAAACACTATTTTCTATTCATAATAACCCACTATCCTTCTTATCCTACCTACTCCAACCAAACACTATTTTTCACTATCCTGGACTAACTCCAACCCCCAACCAAACACAAAAATACTCTAACCCCACCTTAACCCTAAACTTAACCCTATCTCTGGAATAACTAGTTTTTCCTTAACCCCGAACCAAACTAGGGGCAAGAGTCTATTTTTAACCAACCCAAAAAAAGAGCAAAACTCACCTAAATGTTGGAAAAATCCTCTCAAATCCCAAATGGAAGTTAGAGCATTTCTAATCCAACCTAGAGGAAGGTTCTACATCTATCAATTAAGCTCCAAAAGCCACAAATCAAAAATCCCCAAATAAAATCCTAAATTCCACACTCTAGGTTTTCATCTCAAAAACTTAAGCAAAACCACAATCACAAGTGGTGGAGAGGTTACTAACCTCTCTAGAAGCTCCAAACAAAACTTGAAATGGGTTAGGGCTGAAGATCGCTCCTCCAACGAGCTCCTAACCAAGCTCCAAAGCTTCTCCCATGGAGGAAAGGTCACCAAAATGCAAAATAAAGCAAAAGGGAGAGATTAATCTCCAAAATCCTAAGCAAAAAAAGCGGGAAAATAAGGAAAAATAGGAGAGGAACCCTACCTCTCCTCTTCTCTGGTTGCAGCACAAAATACCCCAGCCAAAGGGTGTGGGGTATTTATAATATTGCAACAATTACAAAGAGAACTCTAAAAAATTAGCAGTCTGCGGACTGCACTGCGTACCGGTACGCGCGCTGGGGTACCGGTGCTAGGCCGCAGCACGCGCAAACCCGATCCTCCGGTAATCGAGCAGATGCATAGGGTACCGGTACTTCCCCGATGCCGTACCGATACTAGGTCCAGTACCGGTACTCTGCCCTGCAGAGTCCAACCCGAGAGCATCCCAAATCCTTCATTTTAGAGGTTTTGGTGCTAAGTTTTCAACCTCGATCCTTGGAAAGCGAGTCATAGGTTAGAAGACAGTCAACGACCATTCAGAAAACCCAAAAAGGCTCAGATCACCAATCAAACACTCGAACCTTGCAATTTGCTAAAGTTCAGTGTGTTACAACAAATCTAAACCAAATTATAACAAAACTATTATTGATATATTTATGAACTGGTGTTACAATTAAGTACCAAGGCAATAATAATAAAAGAACGACATTTTTTTTACATTTTCTACCTTGAATTTTTTTGCATATCATCATTTTCTCTCATCTTATCATTCTCTCTCTCTCTCTTTCTCTCTCTCTCTCTCGCTCTCTCTCTCTATCATATTTCTAGTCACTAACAGTCATACAAAATAGTTACGTTTAGGCAATACCTAAGCTTATCAGCTGTTATTATCTTTGTGATGATGTTTGTTATGTTATCTTTCGTGAAAACCTTTATAAACCGAATTTCTTCATCATCTTCATCAGTGAGCTCTTGCAATTTGTGACACTTCATGTCTATGTGCTTCATCCTCTCATGGTAATAAAATTGGATACCTGGTGAGATATATAGCATTTTAACTATCACAACCGATGATCACCTTATCCTATATGATCCCAAATTTACCAACTAAGCCTCTAAGCCAGAGTGCCTTTTTAGCCGCTTTGATTGCTGCCAAATACTCCGCTTCTGTAGTTGACAAGGCTATAATGTGCTGTAACGTAGACTTCCAACTAGTAGGTCTAATGCCCAATAGAAGACATAACCTGTATTGGACCTTCACCTGTCCAAATCATAAGTATAGTTGGAATCTACAAACCCTTTCACTTCACCATTACAAGTATATTTAGAGTAGAGAATATCTATATCCGATGTGCACTTTAGATACTGCAGAAACTTAGAAACTTTGAAGTGTTGGGCAAATGGAGTCTTGACCACCTTCGTCTTCGACATATTGAATTTCTTTAGAATAGCCCACATATATGTCTTTTGCGACAGTCACAGTTTGCCCTATATATGGTTGTGCATGATCTCTCTATCTAGGATTTTTTTAGCATGCTCTAGATCCTTCATGTCAAATTCTCCGCTCAACTAATTCTTCAACTGTTGCACTTTTTTCGAATTTTTAACTACAATTAGTATATCATATATATGTAACATAAGCAAAATAAATGAACCATATTTAAGCCTCCGATAGTAAACACACTTGTTGTATAAACTCCTGCTATACCCATCCATGATCATAAACCCATCAAATCCATCAAGCCTCCTTATAGGAACTAGGATCACTTGATAAAACTAGCAAAGAATAAGATACCATACCTCTAACCTATATTGTAATGGTGGACGGATTGGACTCCATTTCCTTCCTGTACCAATAGAAAAAGGCTCCTCCAAATTGCTTTCAACTGCATTGCTCTGTGTAATATGATCATCCTGATGGTGGGGCTAACTTGCATCCTCTTCCTGCTCTATCTATATCTATATAGTTTTCGACTGTTCTTCACATTGATTCTCTTGTTGATCTTTTCATGGCATAGGCTTTTCATCGAAAACTATGTCCTTACTAATTATCTTCCTGTTGGCAATGGGGTCCCATAGCTTGTATTCTTTAACTCCTTTCTCATACCCAAGAAATAACAGGGCTTTGAATCCAACTTTGTGCATTGATTTTTCTGGACATAGACATAAAAAAGACCCACTAGGAGGAATAATTTGCAACTTTACCAATTCATGCTTTCTCTGATGTTTTTATTTCGAGCATTGCGGCAGATAAAGGATGCAAACAAGTACCAAGGAAAGCAGTGTAGGTTTGGTTGTGAACAATATAGGCGGAGGAAGGGGACGATTTAGAAAATGTGATGTGGTTAAAGGAAAATCTATTCCAAGTCATGAAGTGTTATATCTGTAAAAAAAAAAAAAAGGGCTACGCAAAGAAAAACTGCAAGAAGAGGAAGGCTTAGCTGCAAAATCATAATTCCTCTGTAGATACGACAAGCATAAACAACGACTATGGTTAGGATATCTTGTTGGTTTCTACAAATTCAAAATCTCTAGATAATCGGATGTTAGATTCGGATTGTTCTTATCACATTTCCAAACGAGTCTTCATTTTGTACTTACAAGTCCTGTGACGGTGATAGTGTTATGATGGGCAATCACACTAGTTGTAAGATAGTCAGTGTTGGAATAGTAAAAATAAAGTATTTGATAGTGTGGTGAGTACGTTGACGAATGTGAGACACATTCCAGATCTCAGGTTGAGTTTGATATCATTTGGTATTTTTGACTCTATTGGTTGTTCTATTGGCATTTTAGGTGGAATTGTTAAGGTGAAAAAGGATGTCCTGGTTGTAATGAAGGGAGAGAAGAAAGAAAATTTATATAGGCTGATCGGCTCTAGTGACTTCGAAAGGTGGTGTATAGTATTTTATTATAGTAATCGCTGATTTCTTTCATAAAATTTAGATTTTTTTTATGAAGAAAAAGTCTAACGTATTTATAAAGTTTAGACATTGGTAGAAGGAGATGGAGAAACAAACTAGAAAGCATGCCAAAACTTATCAAACAGACAATGGTAGAGACTTCATTTCTTGGAAGTTCAAAAATTTGTCATTTGGTACTTACAAGTTTTGTGATGGTGATAGTGTTATAATGGACGACCACTCTAGTTGTGAGATGGTCAGTGTTGGAATAATAAAAATAAAGTACTATTTCATAGTGTGGTGACTACGTTGACGAATATGAGACATATTCTAAATCTCTGGTTGAATTTGATATCACTTGGTATTTTTGACTTTAATGGCTGTTTGTTGGTATTTTAGGTGGAATCGTCAAGGTGAAAAAGAATGTCCTCGTTGTAATAGAGGGAAAGAAGAAAGAAAATCTATATAGGCTGATTGGTGCGTCGGTGATTGGAGGTGTTGCTGTAGTATAAGATCATGATACTAATAATATAGAGCCATGACACATAAGACTAGCCCGTAGGATGTTGGAACTGCATAAAAGGGAAGTACTCAAATCCTGTAAACTAGATTTATGCATATATTATTTATTTAGAAAATAGAAACGGTTGACATTAAGGATCTTCGATCATAAAAGTAAAGATATATTAGAGAACATCCATGCAAATGTATGGGGATCGGCTCTAATGACTTCAAAAGGTGGTGTGCGATATTTTATTATGTTAATCACTAATTTCTTCCACAAAATTTAGATTTTTTTACGAAGAAAAATTCTAACATATTTGTAAAGTTCAGATACTAGAAGAATGAGATGGAGAAACAAACTAGAAAGCATATTAAAACTTTTCGAACAGACAATAGTAGAGACATCATTTCTTAGAAGTTGAAAAAATCGTATGTCATTATATGACTTCAGAATCTGTACAGCAGAATGAGGTAGCAGAAAAGATGAACCGAACACAGTTAGAATGTGCAAAATTTATGAGGTTATGTGTGGATTTGCCAATTTAATTTTGGATTGAAATAATAGATTGTGTTACATTAATAATCGGTACCCATCACATTGATCGAACTCAAAATACCAAAGAAAGTTTGCATAGGTAAACTTGCAAATTATTTTTCTTTAGGGGTATTTAGTTATCTTGCTTATATCTATGCCCAGAAAAATCAACATACGAAATTGGACCCAAAGTCAAACCCAACATATTTCTTGGGTACAAAAGGGATTAAAAGATACACTGTGATACTCCATTGCGAAGAAGAAGGTAATTAGTAGGGATGTTGTTTTTGACAAAATAGTTATGCCGTGAAAAGATGAACAAGAGGCTCAACATAGAACATTCGAAAACTATGCAGAGAGAAGGGGCGGTTAGAGGGTGTAGATGATCAGGTGGAGCAACCTCACCACTCAGACGGTCACGTCGCACAGAGTGATCCAATTGAAAGCACTTCAAAGGATCCTTACTCTATCACTACAGAAAGAAAAAGAAACAATCTGTCCACTATTACGGTACAAGTTGGACAATGTGGTATTTTATGCTTTGCTAGTTACATCAGATGACACTACTTCCTATCATGAGGTGATGCAGGATAGAGATAGTGGCGGATTGATGGCGGCCATGAGGGAAGAGATAGAGGGTCTCTAGAGGAATTAGACATGGAATCTGGTTCTATTACCAGAATTGAAGAGATCTATCAATTGCAAGTGGAGAACTAGAATACTTCAAGGCACTGTTAATGACTAAAGACCATGCGTAGATAAAAGGAGTTGACTTCAATGAAGTACTCTTGCCAGTAGTGAAACATGTGTCGATCAGGATTCTTCTAGCTAGAGTGGCTTTGTTTCACGTTTCTTTATGGGGATCTGATAAAAAAAATTTACATAGAGTAGCCTTAAGGCTTTATTCAGCCGAGGAAAGAAATTCTGAATTTGGTGAAATCGACAAGATATCTTGACTAGAGTCGTTGACTACACTCACCGTATCTACAGAGATATTTTTTTTCATAGCCAAGCCTTCCTTTTCTCACAATTTTTCTTCACATGGCCTTCTTTCTTACATATGTAATACTTCACTATTTTTGACTTTGACTTGGAGCGACATCTTTCTTTATTCGCATCACATTCTCTGGATCATCTTTTTTTCCCACTTGTATCATTCACGACCAAATCTACGTTGTTTTTCTCTATACTCATTTGCATCATTATCTTTTTAGATAGAAGAGTCGACATAATATCCTCCATCTTAAGAGTTTGCTTTTTATATTGTATGGTGAGTATGGTGATTACCAGGTGATTATTGGGCAATAGAAGTGACGTAAGAAAAATCAATATCTAATCGTTCTCGTCAATTTGACATTAATGCTAAGCAAATCTGCAATAATTTTATTAAAACTATTTATATTTTCAATTATTACTGTACTTTCCTTCATGCATAGCTAGTATAGTTTTTTCTTTAGGTACAACACATTTGAGAGGCTTTTCGTCATGTACAGTTTCTCTAGCTTGTCCCACATGCTGACTATAGTTTTTTCATCCATCACGCCATATATCACCTCATATGCCAGAGACAATATAATTAATTGTATTCACCGCTTGCCAATCAATCTCGTCCCAATCTTTATCACTCATGGATACCCACTTTTTTTGAATTTTCGAGCAATGCCTTGTGAAGACCCTTTTAACCAAAAGGACTTTGAATATTCTCTTCCAGTGATTGAAGTTTTTTTTTTCGAATTTCCTAGCAATACATTGTGAAGTTTAACCAAAAGGGCTTTAAATCTTCTATCCCAGCGAGTGAGAGTGACGAATTTCATTATATGAAGAAACCAAAGTACAAACACCTAAGCCTTGTGGTAAAACCCACTCTTCTTTTATTCCAGCAAAAACTCCAAAAATAACTAGAAAGAGCTTTTCGCAAAACCTTGGTTAGAGAATATCAATTAGACTTCGTTTGGGATTGCGGGGAGATTGCATCACGTGCGATAAAAAAGTACGATGGGAAAATATCCTGTTTGTTTTCGTACGTAATATTGTGTTCCGTATATCGCGATGAGTTGGTTATGATATATTTTCTGTAGTTCCACCGGAGAATGCAGAAATATATTCCTATATATTTTTATCTTAACTTCATTTTATTAGATAGCATTAGATAGGCCTCAATACCAAACCAAGCCTTAGAGGAGAGTAGAATTTTTAATCAAAATTTTTTATGTCGTTGTTTTGAAATATCCAGACCGGTTGGACAACTAGTCAAAAACTTGTGCTCTACTGTCGATCTGGAACCGCCACATGCATGCGTGCTCCTATGCACAAAGCAGTCGGGTGCCTTATGCATAAGGCTGGCAAATGAGCCAGCATGCTCGCATTCTGCTCGATATTCGGCTCGCTCGAGCTCGGCTCGAAATTAAATGAGCCGAGCTTGAACAAAAAAAAGCTCGAAATTTATTTCAAGAGCTGAGCTTGAGTATTACTTGACTCGTTCGAATTAGGCTCGAAAAGCTCGAATATATATATGAGTATAGTACTATATATATATATATATATATTATATATATATATATATAGAGAGAGAGAGAGAGAGAGAGAGAGAGAGAGAGAGAGAGAGAGAGAGTTGGGCTAGAATACTATTGATAGTAAAAGGCTTTTTTGCTTTCAAGTTTTTAGCTTTTGGATCAATTTTTTTATCATTTCTAACTATTGGATTAAATATTATAATCCAGTGAGGACGCGTCAATCCTAGGGGATCACTCACCCTTAAATTCTCATTCAAGGATTAAAAACTCGAATAGCGAAAGACCTTTTGCTATCAAATAGTATTCCAGCCTAGTGCGCGCTCTCTCTCTCTCTCTCTCTCTCTCTCTCTTTTTCTCTATATATATATATATATGAATATTATTAAAAAATATATAAATATAATATATTTTAATTATATGTAGGCTGAGTGAGTAATCTGAATTTAATTAAAATTGGGTCAATGCTGTTGACCCACAAAACCAAACCTAATATGTCAACAAAAGGGCAAAATCCTACTAAATTACACTCTCTCCCTCACTTTTTTCACATAGCCATAAATCCATAATCTCTCTCTCTCTTTCTCTCTCTTTCTCTCCCTCTCTCTCTCTTTTTCTCTGTCTCTCACCCCATGCGGCCAAGCCTGAAACCCCCCAAGTTACATAGCAAAAGCACACGTCCACTGTTGCCTACCTTGCCAATAGTTGTGTGCTTAAGAAAATATACATTTAAGATAAAAATTTATTGTTTATACAAAATTTTAATTTTAGTTTTATATGATTGGATAGTTTTATCCAATATTTATTTATATAATTTATTTATTTTTTGACTGGATAGATGAAAAGGAATAATATAGAGATTTAAGGTGGAAGATAGGCTGAAAAGATTAAATATTCAACTATAAGTTATTTTTTTTTCATATTATAGTATCGTATTTCATATAATTATTTTATTTTTTGAACTATTAGATATATTTTTATATCAAATTATAGATAATGTTCTATATAAATTAAATTATTGATCGTACGATATTGAGAATTTCAAGCGGCTCGTTTAGAGCTCGAGCTTGCTCGACTTAAAATTAGACTCGCTCGAGCTCGACTCGTATTAGTTTGAAATCGAATTTGAGCCTAAATTTAGATTTGAAATTAATTTCAAGTCAAATTTGAGTCTCCGGCCCTAGGCTATGCTTATTAGGTACACCCGCGAGCTTCTCCCCTCTCGACGTAGATGCCGTACATGGGTTGTTAATTGGCCATCCACTCATCCAGCGCCGAATCTATTGTCACGGCCGTACATTAATTAATTACAGAGCTCAATATTTATAAAGGCTTTGAAGCAATCCAACTGGCGACACCTAATCTACTGTCTATCTACTGTAGAATACATAATTTGACAATCCCAGCTCATCAACAAAAATAGCTCTATATTGAGGCAGGTTGTCGTTTAAGTTAAGGATCAACCGGAGCTTGCCAATTATCCAGTAAAAATTTTGAACATATCTAGTACGCCGTAAATCAATTTTAAAATATATATAAAAAGAATAGGATCAGCTTGCTCATGTTCGGTTCGTTAACAGCTCTAATACATTTATTTTATATTTATATATACAAATAAATAATTATATGTTATTATTTAATTTTTAGTCTAATTTAAATATAAAGTCTAATTCACTTATAAAGTCTTATATATATAAAGTTTCAATTGTTAGATTAAAATTTAATAGTTAAGATCTCATAAATTTATTTTCTATAAATATTCTTTCTAATCTTTTTAATTTGTTATTCGTAAGTTAGCTCGTGTTCGGTTCGTTATAAACGAGCCAAACAAGTGTTGAATTTTTCGGTTCGATATTTTAATGAGCCGGCCCGTGTTTAGCTTGTTACAGAAGCCGGCGTCAACTCGCTCGCTTTTGACCCGTTGACACCTCTATACACAAGGCTAATATATAGATTTGTTCTCTTAATTCGGTTATAATTTTTTAATCTTAAAATATTTTAATTGGCTGTAATACTACCTGTCTGTTGCGAAGCGCATGTCTACACTAGTGAGATTAAAACTTGAATCCTAGTGGGACTCACCCAACCTCCACCAATGGTAAACAACTTCAAACCCTCTTAATAATATATTCCGATGAACTGTGTTTGCATGCACCAATCTAGTAATAACAAAAAATGACCTATTTTTTAGTACTTTCGCTATCTTAGCGAGGAAGCCTACTATGTCACGCTTACATCATATAAGCAATAACAAATCAATCACATTTCTTTTTTAAAAAATGTACAATAAAAATATTTTTTTATAATTATGATGTGAAATATAGCCTTTTTGCATAAAAAATTCACTAATTTTGGGCTTTTGCAAATTTGGGTCACCTTTTTGATTTTGCAGATTTGGTTCGAATTTTTAGCAAATTGATCAAAATACCTTTATTACTTTTTCTCTCTTCTCTTTTTTTTTTCGTTTTTTTTTCTCTTTCCGAAGAAGGCAGCGGAGGTAGAGGTGGAAACAGCTCGCCTCGCCTCCGACCCTACTAGGGCCACGCCACAACCCTCCTTCTCCACTATTGTACGGCGACATCGAGGCGCATACTCTTCTCCTCCACCACGCGTCGGAATGCCACAACGTCGTCCTCGTCGGAATGTAACTATTTTTCTCCCCTTTCCTCACCGACGTGCTTCTGGGCCCCGAGAAGCACTTTTTCTTTGTCGCCGGTGAAGGCGAGGAAGGCAGGGCGTGAGGGGCAGGGGGTTGCGTTTTCGCCTTCGCCTCCGTCCACTTCTTCGGCGAAAAAAAAAAGAACACGAGAAAAAAAAAGGAAAGAGAAAAAGTATAAGAGTATTTTGGTCAGTTTGTTGAAAATTCGGACCGAATCTGCAAAATTGAAAAAGGTGGCCCAGTTTTGCAAAAGTTCAAAACTTATGAATTTTTTATACAAATTGGCCACGTCACTAATATAACTGGTGTTTTATAGAATTTCCCCATCTTGGCTGTATAGTTCTCTCTTCTATCATAGTATCTCCATGTGTACGGGGCATGTTTAGTCGAAACTTTCATTCTAGTGGAAAGTTTTGGTAGTAGAGTTAAAGCTCGAAGGGGAAGTTGTTGTTTTTGTTAATAATTCAAGGAACAAAGTTCTCTTCATGTTTTAAACAGTTTAGGCCATTTAAAAATTCGGCCATACTCTACAGTATAATTTTGTTCCCTGAAGTAATATTTGGATACTATTTATTCCAAAAAAAACACCACAATAGTTCATCTTCACTAGCTTCCTTTTTTACAGTAGAGAAACAAATACCAAAATTTTAGTTTAGGAATGTTGCCAAACAAATATATTGGAAGTGAGGATACAAAGAAATCAATCATGCATCTACTTTGTACACATGTAAACAGGCTCTAAGAATGGCAGAAATAGTCAAAACATTTTTAGTGAATGTGTGATTCTGCAATTGCCAAACCACTACCCTAATTAAGATGGGCCAGAGCCAAAATTCGCAAAAGAAGCATCTTCGGCCCATATAAGCCCATGTATTTTTAGTTTTTGAGAGTGGCCCATTTGAAATTATTTGGGCTGAAATAGGTGAAACTATTAGTATATTCTACTATATATTTGCAGCTAGATACATATTATTATCATTATTATCATAATAATCACTGTTCAGTGATTGAATTAATTGAATTCCACGAGCAAATTTATACATAATAAAGTAGTTTTGTTAGTAAATTAGTAGAGAAATATATTTCAACATCATTTCATGGGCGAAAATGAATTTGGGTGAAATTTTTTTCGTAATTGAACGCGTAGACTTGTGATCCATTACGCGAGTCCAGTCATTTTGGAACCATCTCTCTAAGCTAAGATAGCCTCCCAATTCATTAGCCTAATTCATTGTCCATTATATGTAGTCTCCGAATTTTATACAATTTACTCTCATGAACTCTGGGTTTTATGGATTGACGCATACTTAAACTTTCAATTATTTTTGTTCAAGGCATTTTGGCCATTCGAATTAGGATTTTCTTAAAAGATAATGACTTTGATATTATTAGGTATTAGAATTAATATTATTATATTAACGCAAAAACTCACAACACCATGAAATCTAATAAAAAAATTAATTAAATAAAATTTCTTTTCAAGGGACAATTTGAGGACGACGCCTATAGTTGAAAGAACTCTCTTTACATATATTTTCGCTTGGAGAAACATGCAACATTTCATTCACTATTTAGGAGTTTTTAGATTCCGAGTATTTGCTAAAAATTACATGCGAACCTTACCACGTTGTTTGGATTGCTGCATTAGTTGGACTCTAGTTGGAACTAGCTAGATGAGGTGACTTGACTATACTATATATAATTTACGCCCAAATATACCATTATTGCTCCAATTGCTCCAATTGTAATAATTTGAAACACTAATTCTATTCAATTTAAAAGTAATCTTACCTACCTAGCTAATCACCTTTCAAACGGCAAAAAAAAAATTTATTGTTCGTAGAAAGTAATTTCAAATAGGAGCTAAGCTTACCTAGTGAATCACTTTTCACACAACAAAATAATATTTCTTCTATTGTCATCCCGCATGTAGACAGTGATAAAATTAGTAAAAACAATTCATAGCTACAAGCAACGGAACAAATAAAATATTTGTAGTTGCAGCGTTTTATATAATGTTATGCTTTGGCACGGAAGTCTAACCAAGCACATATATAGCCAAATCCACCACAGACATATAGGCTGCAGGCCTTATGCCTACATGGCGTTAGTGCAAAGCACCTGGAAGCATTATGAAAATAAAGCTAAACTCAGGATAACAATTTTGCAAACTAATATTTAATTGATTGCGAAAATACCAAGATTTCCAAGATACAACACAAATCAACTATTGTAAATTTAGTTACAATCTTTTTGCCAAAATAAATAAATGTCAAATAGTACAAGTCCAACTATCACGGGGTCCTAATGAGAAAAAGTGTAGGAGCACTAGTAGTAGCTATCTAACGCGTTTCCCAGCTCGAAATGTGTTCCATCCCGCCCAAGGTACCTAAAAACATTCCCGGAAGGGATGAGAAACATCCCGCCCAGATGGGTGCTTCGATCCGGAGTCGGTACAGTGGACTAGCTTGGTGATATCTCTCTTTTCCCTTTTCCTTGCATGTTATGGATAAGCATGATTCCACTCGACTTTCAGTTATTGTTCTGTACTTTCATCCCTACATATGACATGAGTAGAGTGGCGTGGTGTATCTTGCATGATCTTATAGTGAGACCTGATTGGTCAGTGTTGATTGGCTCGATGATCTGAGTGATCTCTTGACATGTGTTAGTTGTTGCTATTCTCGGCTTGTTGCCATCCTGTGGATTGAGCATTTCGCATCGGTCGTCACAGCTCATTTAGCACTTCATGTACACCAGCGGTTTGGCTCCCTTGGGGGTGTTTTTTTTTTCGAAAAAGTGGTCGTCTTCTCGACCCGTGAGCCTCTTGCTAGGTGCTTGCGGAGGTTGTGTGCCAGTGGGTGAGCATACTGTGACATAGCCTGCGATCTTCGGATCTATAGGGCATAGTGATTGGGTTTTCAGTTTATTTATAGTTGATGCATATGTTCATTATTTGCAGAAGTAGTAGTTCATATCTGTTTATACCCGTTCTCCATTATTCGCTACTGTACTTGATATATACATATCTATCTGTTGTTCCTCCTTTGCCGGTGAGTATGCCTCGCCTTCGTAGGCATATGGTACCCATTGGGAGGGGAGACATGTTTACATGTTCTCATCCCCACCAATTTTCAGGTGATCTCAGTGGTGGGAGTCGTGACGGTGTGTGAGGCGCGATAGTGAGTGAGCAATAGAGATTCCGACCAATCATCTTTTGGGTACGGTTATTATGTCTTGACCCTCCTCTTCATGTTGGTTAATAAACTAGAGTTTATGTGGTTCAGTTATTTGCTTGTTTGATTGTCGGATTTGGTGGTTTTTGAGTATTATGAATACTTGTTGTTTCTCAATAATTCAATGTGATACTCGTGGTTTATCTGAGATATGTGATTAATGGTTTTATCGTACGTGATTTTCTACCCCTTGTGGTAGCTGGCTTTTCAAAGATTGAGTTTTCGTGTGGGAAATAGCTTTAAAAGATTTTTGAATGGTTTTTATAGACGAACAATTGGAGTTTAAAATCAAAGTTTTCAGGTAGGGAGCACTTGTAAATAGGATAATTATTGTATTGTGCATCACATCATCCAGCACCTAATGAGTGATTAGAGGCATATATCATCTTTAAGGATGGCTAGCTGTATGGAATTGCATGGCATCAATTGCTTGTGGATTGGTGAATATAGGTTGTATGTTGTGATCCTATTGATGTTGTTGTTGGGTACGCCATGCAAATATAAAAGAGACTATCCATGTGGGTAGAGAAACTTTGTATTTGTGGCGGGTCTGTACGTCCCGTGGGCCAGACCGTTACCAAAAAAAAAAAAAAATTCACTACTCTGATTTATAAAAAGGCACTGTTTTAGGCCCTGGGGCATGACATACCCAAATTTTTTTTTTTAAAGGGGTTATAAGATTCTAAAAGGCTTACCATGAAATTCACTAAAAATTATAAACAAATAGGTGAAAAATACCTTAGACCAGGAAAAACTTGTCAAATCTCCAAATCAAAACAATTAGGCTTCAAGTCCAACCTAAAAGTGCAACTTTTTAGGGTCTATCAAATCCCAACTTTGAAAATCACATTCCTTAAAAATAGAACTTTTTCGAAGCCAAAATTCGTACTTCTTCAGTTTGATGAATAGTTTTCTCTCTCAAAGAATTTCCAAGACCTCTCTTAGATGCTTTTTATATTCTTTGTTATTTCGGGAGTAAACCAAAATGTCATCAATGAAGACCATAATAAATTGGTCTAAGAATGGCTTAAAGATATGATTCATAAGATTCATAAAGGCCATAGAAAAATTGATTAGCCCAAACGGCATGACGACATATTCATAGTGACCTATCACGTCCTAAATGTCATTTTGTGCACATTCTCTGGTTTGATACTCAATTGATGTAAAGATCAATTTTGGAATACACTTGGAACTCCCGTGGCTAATCAAACAGATCATCAATGTGTGGCAGTGGATACTTAATTATTATTGCGACTATATTGAGTTCTTTGTAATCCATGCACAACCACAAGAATCCATCATTTTTCTTTACGAATAGCATCGGGGCCTCCCATGAGGACACACTCGGCTTGATAAAGTCCTTCTTTAACAAATCTTGCAATAGAGCTTTAAGATCTCTCAACTTTGTCGGTACTATGTGGTAGGGTGTCTTAGATATCGGTACAGTAATTACAAACTTAAACTTCTCGTTTGACTACAGTTTTGGTAACTCCTTTAGGAACATATCAGAAGCTCTCGGGCTACCAGGATGCCTTCAAGTACCAGAGACTCTGCTCGGTCTTTCACCACAATGGCCAAGTAGGCCACATATTTACCATTGATCAACTTTTTGCCTCAGGACATGGAGACAATCATAGAAAAAACCAAGCTTCTATAACCTTGGTAGACAAAATCCTTTTGCCTTGGTTCTTGAAAATAATAACTCGACTCTCACAACCGATAGTAGTATAGAATTTAAAGAGACAGCCTAGCCCTAGCACATGTCGAAACCTTCCATATGTTTCAACACAAAAATATTCATTAATTATTGGCATGATCCAATCGCCTATCCACAATAGACAGGTGGGGCAATAGTCGGAGACACAGAATGCATGGTCCAAAACATGAACTCACTTAGAGTGTGGCCTCTATGATGCTAATCCCAAAAATAAGAGCAAATGTTCTACTTTTAAATAAATGCAATGCACCTATATCAAACTACACCCTACATGTTACATTATTTAGTAAAATAATACCTGCCACGATGTCATAGGCGGCTGGTTGATCCTCCACCTATGTGGCAAACACCCGGCCACCAAGTGCTTGTCAAGTCTTATCCGGCTATCGCGACATAGAGGGACACCCGCACGAGGTGATAGTAGGTGCTGCCCCCAAAGACTGATTTTGGGTGGATGGAATAGAACCTAAAGAAGGGGCTGGTGATGAATACCTATAGCAATCGACAACCATGTGGCCCAACCGACCACATTTGTAGCATCTCTTTTCCCACTACTCGCATTGTTGGGCCAATTGGTTTCACCATAGATCACGTACTGAGATTGGGGTTGTGAAGCATTATACTCGTGCTACTATGATTGGCCCTTAGAACCGCCCGAGGTACACTTTTTTCTCTTTGCCTATCTTGAAGACCTCATGCCTTATGCACACCATGGACTGGCCCCTGTCTACCTACTAAGCGTGGTTCACAACTGCTTCAAAGGTTTGCAAGTTGAGCGATTGGACTATCATGTAGATTCCCGGTCAGAGGTCACACTCAAAGGACTGGGCATTATTCTTCTCATCTCGCACAACAAATGGCATGCAACTAATGATGTGGGAGAACTCTTACTTGTACTCTTGCACCATACGGTTTCCCTAGCAGATGCTTTTAAAATTCTTTCATTTGCTGCTTGTTGCTGTGTAGTACACTGAATTTTAGCAAATTGCAAGGTTCTAGTGTAGGTTCTAGTGTAAGAATAGTATTATGAACTATTATAAATATTTTAGGGGTCAGTGGTAGTGTATCGATCCTTAACTTATGCTCTATGAGTGTGAGAACGGGTTCTTAACACTAAAATCTGCAAATTGCAGGTTTTGAGTGCTGAGTACCGGTACCTGAGTAAGGTACCGAAATCCTATAGAATGCCAAAATATGCTGCTCTCGGGTTTGAGGAGCTGGGCATTGAGTACCGATACAGGATGGTGAGTACCGGTACTAGGCTGAGTACCGGTATTGCATCGGGCTAGAACCGGTATGCTGTATAAAATCCGATTGTCCCGCGCTCGGGTTTTGCGACAGGAGTACTCGGTATCGGTACTCTAATTTGAGTACCGGTACTCAATGCTGCAATTGTATTGTTTTGTGTGTAGTGTGCTATTTGTGAGTTATTGAGGGGCTTAATTGCGATTGTTGCAGTTGTCTTTATCCTCAACTGCCCCCCAGTTGTTCTTTCTTGTGCTAGAACCAGAGGATAGGTGAGCTCCTTCTCATTCTCTCTCTTGAATTCCTCCCAATTCTTGTGGAATTGAAGCAATTGATCTCTTTTTCTTCTCTTTTTCCATGGAAGCTTGCTTTGTGATTCTTGGAGGAATCTTGAAAGTGTAGGGGAGTATTTTTGAGGATCTAACTCCAACCCTAGCTCAACTCTAGCTTGGTTTGGAGCTCTTTGGATGATTAGTAATCTAATTACTCCTTTTAAGTGTAAATTTGGGAGAATTTGTGGAATTAAGAGGTATAATTGGGAATTCCTATTTTGAGGCTTTTGTAACCTAATTGGTGGTTGGTAAATTCTCTTATAGGTTGGAATTGAAGCATCCCAACCTCAATTGAAGTTTTGGATAAGTTTTTCCTCTATTTAAGGTATTTTCTACCTATTTTTGGGTTAATTTTGAGGAATTTCGTGGGAAGCTTATTTGAAGCTTCTAATCAATTTAGATTGTTTGTTAGGGTGCTAAGAGGCTAGAGGATAACTTCGTTTGAGCCAACGAAGGAGTTCGAGGGGTATCTTGTGGGTTTGACCTGACCGAAATGGGTGAACTCTTCCTATGTCATTTCGATGTTGTAAAATTAGAAGTCATGCATATTCATGCTAGTGTAGCATAAATGAATTTTTGAATGTATAAAATATACATATTACACATGTGAAAGTTATACCTCTATATAGTAGAGAGATGTTTATTGAACTTGTTTAGCATACTTGTATAGCACACTTGTTGGCGTACTTTGCATGCAGTTTAGTATACTTGTGTAGACAAGTTGACTATGACAATTGAATGATAGTTTAGTATACTTGTGTAGACAAGTTGACTATGGTAATTGAATGATGGTTTAGTATACTTGTCACTACATCAGAATTAGGTTATAGGGACATATGTTTGGGACACTTTTGTGTAAGTGTCTCATTTATGCCAAAACTTTTTAAAAAATCTATTAAGGCCTAAATATAATGCCCAATCCAACTAAAAATAAAAGGTTACTCTATTCAACTCACCCCACCCAGCCTATTCGGCCCGATTACAAACAAAAAAGAAAAAAAAATTGATCACCATCTCCTCTTCTCCCCTCACTCAATCCACTGAAACCCTAGACGAAGAGGCCTTCGCTCTCTTCCTCATTCGCCACCGCAACCACCGAGGTAGAGTTCCGGTAGTTGCTAAATGCTTAAAAAAGTGTTGGTAAATTAGCAGCACTCTTTTTAGGTTATACTGACACTCTTAAACTGTCACTATATACCTAGCGACTCCACATATAACAACACTTTTTAAAAGTGTCGGTAATTTAGCCAGCAGCACTATTTTTGACCTATACCGATATTTAAAAGTGTCGCTATACACCGTTTTTGTTGTAGTGTGTGTAGACAAGTTGACTATGGCAATTGAATGGTAGTAGCTAGTATGAATTTAATGATGTTGTACATGACTTAGTTAAATAACTAAACCTCTACATTGTGATATAGAATTCGACCTTTGGGTCACTAGTAGGCATGCCATGTTTTACACATGATGACTGAGAACTCTATATTATTGACCATGCTTGCTTGCCATTGTGCTTATTCGCACAAGCTTGTGAGGGTCGCTGCCGGCACTCCGGAGTTGGCCTATGCGACATCATGCTCGTCGTGCGGGATTGGGCGCCGAAGTAGATTGCCTTGGGGAGTGTTGACTACCATGGGGCCATTAGGCACGGCGCAAGCCGGACAACACTTTGCGTAGGTCCTCATTATATTGGAAAATGACATCTAAATGCGTAATTTAGCCATCACTACTAGATAGTGTTTACTAGTTGGCCATATCATTTACATGCTCATTCATGATAGAATAGTATTTGTACTTGTTAAATAACATGTAGATTTGGAGGCACAGTAGTATTAGTAATTTATCTTTTGCTTAACATTCATGCTATGCCATTAGTTGTTTACATACTATATATGCCTTACTGACCTAGTGGTGTAATTCGCTGATATCGGTGGCTTACCCACTGGGAATTATTGTTCAATAGTTCTCATTCCCATATTGTTGTTGTTTTTGTTTTCAGAGCCATCCACAGTGGGAGAGGCTAGGGATCGCGGCAAGGGGTCGCGTCTAGCTAGAGTTAGCTCAGAGCTTCTTTTAGGTGGTCACTTTTCTTTTTGGTCTAGTTGAGAGGTGTACTTATCCATGATGTACAGAGACCACCATGTATATATAGTTTTATTTATGGCTACCTTGATGTATGTATTTTGAGATGGTTGATGTTAGTTATCTACTTTCTTTTTTACTTGATAGTTGAGAGTAGCTTATTATGTATGCTCTAATACCATGTTAGATTTATTTCTTTCCTTGTGTTATTTCTAACATGTTTATTGTAGACGCCTTGTATGCACCGGGCATACAGCGAGCCTGTGTACGTACCTGGTAGGCTTTCGCTGGGGCCCGGGAGTGACATGCTGTCAGGGAAATATGATTCAAAGAGAAAACCTCCAAAACCCCTCCCACATCAGGGGTGGCAAGGTGGTAGATCATTTGGCTTCTCTGTCTTTTACTACCGATTAGCCATCTTGTCCAAATAGTGAATGGCTAAGTACATCCGTGCACTCGTAGTTATAGATCGACAGTTTGAACTTTCAAAAATTAGAAAGACTCTTCTGAGCTCGCTTATGCTCTGCCTCTAAAGAATTATGTTTCGTGATGGAGATGACTGAATCGGCCCTAAAGAATGTTTCCCTTTTCGGCCTCAATGGTGTGGGGTGCGTCGAGAAGGTCACGACCGCCACCGTGATGCATTTAGTGGAATTCCACATAGGAGGCGGAGGAGTCAGTTCTTGACATACCGGTGCAGCTTTCGCTTGCTACGCGGTAAACTTATGGAGCTTCTTTATCTACTCCTCTTGGCACATAAGGCCTCAACTTGCCTTTTGACCTCACCAATCAGTGCGGCCATTCGGATTTGTAACTCTTGCACTTCACTCGAGCTAGAGTGTTCAGGTGCCTTAGGCCGTGTTACGACAAAACGTACCAACAGAAACAAAAATGGTGAACGCAAAATAGATAAACAACAAGCAGAAAAAAAAGAACACAGATTTACGTGAAAAACCGTTTTTAGGGAAAAACCACGAGCGAGGGAGGAGAGAACTTCACTATCGAGAAAAAGAGAATACAATGTTCAAAGTACAATCGACCACCATCAGTCGCCTCGCTACCCACCACAGACATTCATTTTCATCCATAAACTTATTTTCAAATTGTTGCACCGCAAAACTGTTGGCAAGTCGAAAGTTGCAAACTAAAGTTGATTATCAATTTCGAGTCATATCTAGCAAATTAATCTCCACCTTGACGAGAATTTTCTTTAAATGAAACAGCAACCATAACTCTCCACTTTCTCCACAAAGCCCCTGAGGGCAGTCCAATCAACAATTAATATTAATCAAGTCCAAGCAATTCTTGAACTTGAGAGGAATAAGAGGCTTCGTGAACATGTCAGCAAGATTCTCTAAAGTGCTAATCATTTTCACCCCATTGTCTCCTTGCGCAAGAACTTCACGAATAAAATGATACTTCATGTCATTATGCTTTGTTCTCTCATGAAACATTTGATCCTTTGTGAGATAAATGACACTCTGACTGTCGCAAAATACCGTTAGTTCCTAACTACCTCCGCTTAATTCACCAAGTAGGCCTCTTAACCAAACACCTTCCTTCACAGCCTTCGTGATCGCTATGTACTCGGCCTCCATCGTAGATAGTGCAACAGTAGGCTGTAAACAGGCTTGCTAACTAATTGCGCATCCTCCAAGTGAGAAGACATAATAAGTAAGAGATCTTCTTTTATCAAGATCTCCAGCATAATCAGAATCCACATAGCCTATCAAACCTACTTCAGATCTTTCGAACTCTAAACAAGCACTAGTAGTACCTCGCAGATATCTCAAAATCCATTTCACAGCTTGCTATTGTTGTTTTCCTGGATTTGCCATGTACCTACTTACCACGCTTATAGCATGTGCAAGATCTGGTCTCATGCAGACCATAGCATACATAATGCTACCGACTACGCTAGCATAAGTGACTTGTGTATGACTTCTCATCATTAGTTTTCGGAGACAAATCAGTTGAAAGTTTAAAATGTGTAGTGAAAGGCGTACTTACAGGCTTAATATCCTTCATACAAAAGCACTCCAACACGCGCTCGATGTATCCCTTCTGAGTCAGCTGTAACTTCTTTGCATTTCTGTTTCGTTGTATCTCTATACCAAGTATCTTCTTCGCTGCACCTAATCTTTAACATCAAATTCAGATTTCAACTGCCTTTTAAGATCATCAACATCAGCCATGTTCTTAGCAACGATTAACATATCGTCAACATAAAGAAGCAAATAGATAAAAGAGCCATCAATTAATTTCTGTAGATAAATACAACTATCATAATTACTTCTATTAAAATCATGGCTATCATAAATGAATCAAACTAGGCCTCTTGTACCATTGTCTTGGAGATTACTTTAACCCATACGGAGATTTCTTCAATCTGCAAATGTGGTCTTCTTTTCCTTCAACCAGGAATCCCTCGAGCTGCTGCATATAAATCTCCTTCTCCAACTCGCCATGTAAGAAAGCCGTCTTCATGTCCAGTTGCTCAAGTTCCAAATCATTCATAGCAACTAATCCAAGTAGAACTCTGATGGATGTATGCTTCACTGCTGGTGAGAAAACATCGTTGAATTCGACACCCGGAATTTGACTGTATTCTTTTGCAACCAAACGTGCCTTATGTCTGATACTCTCAACTCCTATTGTGCCTTCATTCTTCTTGAACACCCATTTACAACGAACAACTTTCTTTCCCTTTGGAAGCTTTACTAGATCTCAAGTCTAATTCTTATGAAGAGATTCTATTTCTTCCTCCATAGCGGGCAACCATTTTGTAGATTCGTTACATGAAACTGCCTCTGTATAAGTGCACGGCTCCTCAGGCGCATCTGTCTCTTGAGCAGTCATAAATGCATAAGCCATCGAGTTCGTTTCTTCGTATCTCTGTGGTGGCCTAATCTCTCTCTTTGATCGATCTCTGGCTATCGAATAGGTGTCTGTCTGTGATGGTGCCTGTGGCTTGGTAGGAGCAGAATCGCCTGAAGAGGTACCTAATGCTAGGGTGATCTGACTTTTAGAGTTGGTTTGAAACTCCACCTTGACAGTTTTCTTTGATGCATCTGCATCTGCACCTGTACTTGTATCACAAGAAACATGCGACTCCTTCTTTCGGTGAAGTATAGCAGTTTCACTAAACTTAATATCTCTACTAATAATAATTTTCTTTTCTTAAGGACACCACAACCGAAAACCCTTAGTACCAGAAGCATAACCAACTTTCATTCTTTAGATCTAGGTTTCAATTTTTCTTGACTAACATGTGCATAAACAAGGCATTCGAAAATTCTTAAATCAGAATAACTAGGAGTAGGGTGGCCAGACCATACCTTTTCCGGAGTTTTCAGATCAATGGAAGTCGATGGAGACCGATTCACCAAATAACAAGCTGTAGATGCAGCCTTTGCCCAAAACTCCTCACAAAATCCTGCATTTGAGAGTAGGCATCTTGTCTTCTCGATCAATATTCTGTTCATACATTATTCTATGCCATATATTTTGCTGCGGTGTGTATGCAACTATGCAATGTCTCTTGATTCCTTTATCTTTACAAAATTCAATGAATTCCCCTGAATAAAACTCCAATCCATTATCGGTGCGAAGGCGCTTAATTTGCTTTCCTATTTGCTTCTCAATCAAAGTCTTTCCCTGATTGAAAGTCTTGAATACGTCGCTTTTCTGCAACAGAAAAAACGTCCAAACCTTCCTTGACTAATCATCTATAAAGGTTAACATATATTTTGCTCCACCTTTAGAGGGTACTAGTGCTGGCCTCCCAATATTTGAATAGATGTAATAAAGCATTCCTTTGGTTCTATGGGTTGCCTTGCTGAAGCTGACCCTCTTCTGCTTTCGAAAAATACAATGTTTGCAGAATTCCATACTACCAATATTTTGGCCACAAAGGAGTCCTCTTTTGCTCAGCACTATCAATTCTCTTTTGCTCATATGTCCCAGCATCATATGCCATAATTTTGTGACATCTGAATCGAACATAGATGAAGAGGAAACAGCAGCTCCACCTGTCATAGTAGATCCTTACAACATATATAATTTTCCTTTTTGCCTTCGACCTTTCATCACAACAATAGCTCCTTTAACAACTTTCAGAATTCCTTCTTTACCAGTGAATTTATATCCTTTAGCGTCAAGGGTACTCAAAGAGATTAAATTTCTATTCAATTGTGGAACATATCTGACAGTAGTGAGCATTCTGACTACTCTGTAAAACATCTTAATGTCCACAGATTCCCGTCCAACAACTTTGCAGGATGCATCATTCCCTATTAGAACAACTCCACCATTATTGGGACACATGTGGAACGAGCATGCAGAATCAAGTATCCACTTTGTGTTAGCTCTGGATTGATCATTGCGGACCAGCAGAATATTCCCATCACTGCTGTAATCTTCTGCTACACTGGCTTCAGCAAATTTTCAGCTATCTTTTCCCTTTCGATCACTTTTTCCTTTGGTTTATTCCTTCCTTTTCAATTTGAAATAGTCCACCTTAATGTGGCCCTTCTTCTTACAGTAGTTGTAGATCAAGTTCTTATGTCTGGATTTAGATCTAGCATTTTCTTTACTGCACCAAAATTTCTCTGCTTGGATCTTCCTCTAGTAAAGACACCCTCTACCTAACTTTCAGTGGTACCACTCATCTCCTTATCGATCCTCTCTTTCGAGAGGAGCGCAGTTGAGATATATTCCAAAGAAATGGTATTACGTCCATAAAGCATAGTGTCTCTAATATTTCTATAGGAAGACGACGAAGAACATAAAAGCAGTAGCGCTAAATCTTCATCATCATACTTAACCTCCATCATCTCCAGATCAGTAATAATTTTTTAAAATTCATCAAGATGGGTCTTAATGCTCTTACCTTCTGTCAGACAATGAGAATACAACTTCTGCTTCAAATGGAGTTTGTTGGAGAGACTTTTCGTCATGCATAATGACTTTAGTTTCAGCCATAAGCTCGCAGCGTTTTTCTCCTTAATGACGTGTTGTAAGATCTCATTCGAAAGGTGTAGTTGAATTTGCGTAAGGGCCTTCTGGTTCATCCTCACTTTTTTCGCCATACTGAGGGACGCGGGCATCTTTTCCCTCCCGAGTAGCGCATCTTCTAGGTCCATCTGAGCTAGGATTGCGCGCATCTTCACTTGCCATAATGTAAATCGTGTGCTATGGTTGAGCAACGGGAGGTCATATTCCATGGACGCCATTGATGAAAAGAACCCTAATCGATGAACCTAGGGCTTTGATACCAGTTTGTTACGATAAATGCACAAATGGAAACGAAAATGGCGAATGCAAAATAGACAAACCACAAACAAAAAAAAGAAGAACACACATATTTACGCGAAAAACCTTTTTTAGAGAAAAACCACGTGCAAGGGATGAGAGAACTTCACTATCGAAAAAAAGGAAATACAATGTTCAAAATACAATCAACCGCCATCAGTCGCCTCTAGGGCAAAAACGAGAAAGGAAACTCTTAACGGGTTTCGAATCCGATTCGATCCATACCGCGGGAGGGTGGATCAGTGGTAGGGCCCGAGCCCTCCGCTACCCACCATAGACATTCATTTTTTCTCCACAAACTTATTTTCAAATTGTCGCACCGCAAAACTGTCGATTTGTCGAAAGTCCTAAACTGAATTCGATTATCAATTTTGAGTCACATCTAACAGGCTGTGCCAACGTGGATCTCGTCCTAGGTCGCTCATGTGGTGCCATTTCTATCCTGCAACACAACAACATCAACAACAACTTAACCCAAAGCTTTCTGCTTAATCCCAATTCATCATATAAAAAAAAGTTCATGCTCAACTCGCACGCTCTCTCATTCCCCACATCACATTGTCGGCTGCAAATGTGATTATCCAAAGAATGAAAGAAATATCTTTTCGATTAGTCCCCAACATTCTATTTGGAACACCACAAAATTCAATTACTCACTTTCGTTGAAGTTCATGCTCACTCATGTTCCTAAGTTCTTAGGGTAATCCTGTAATGCACTGGATCTTAGCAAATTGCAAGATTCGAGTGTTTGATCTGTGTGTGGAGCCTTTCCACAGTTTTTGGAGGGTCGTTGATAGTGTCCCGACCCCTGGCACGCATCCCGAGGATGTTGGAGTAGGACTTGGCACCAAAATTCCAAAATCGGAATTTTTGGACAGCTCTCGGGTAGCCTGCAGCAGGGCTTGTACCGGNCTGTTATTATTGTTGTTTTTAGACGCCTTATATGTTGTAGACATATGGCGGGTCTGGGCACGCGCCGGGCGGGCTCCCGCTGGGTCCCGGGGCGTGACAAATCCTAAGGCTTAAAGTTCACCAAAACCATATAGAAATATTTTCCTAGGCTCCGATACCACTCTTACCTGTCACGTCCCGAGACCTGCCTAATGGGCTTGCTAAGGATCGTGTAGACTCGCCGAATGGTCAAGGTTTTTCCTACTAGCTCGAAGTGGAAATATATACCAACATATACATCACATACGAGATATGAGTATAATAAAACATCAAAGTAACTAAACTTATAAATAAAACTATTACAATTTCACATCTTAGAGTTTACAACATGTTAACCCAAAATAGTACATGTTCTACCTTATAGAAAAAGGTTACTATCTCTAAATCGACCTGTAGACTATCTAGCTAATTCACACGCTCATGCGCAATCATGTGCCTCACCGCCAAAGGATGGCTCTAAAAAATAACTACAATTATAGGTGAGAACTTAAAATAAGTTTTCAGTGGGTGTAACCGTCGAAAGGGGCACTCCGGACTTAGTCTGAAGGAGGCATTAGTACAACACTAGTAATAAAAGAACTACTATTACTACGATGGAAATATTATATGAAATATTACTACTATGCCTCTAGTGAAATAACAAGATGCCACAATGATATAATATTTATATTGGCCTATATGATTGTCCCAAATCATTTCATCTCTTTAATATACTTACTAGTTTGGTGTCACTTCTTTATCAAACACCTAATGCAATCATACTTCTTTACAATTAATAGCACTTAGGGTTGAAGGCAATTGCATCCTCAAGTGCGGCATAGAAAGTTGAGGGTAATCGGGCTTCTCCCAAGCTTTGTGGCATAGGGAGTCGAAGGTAATTGAACTTCTCCTATTATGACATTTTCAGAAGTTTGCAGCTTAATCTTACTTTATATCCTAAATTTCAATGTCCTCTGGGGTTATCCCTAAGTTCATCGATATGTTTATTTGTTCTATCAAGTTTGTCTAGATGTCCATTTGTCACTATCATGCCCCGGGACCTAGCGGAAGCCCGTCCGGTGCGTGTTCAGATCCGCCATATGCCTACAACATACCAGGCGTCTACAACAATAGTATAAAGAAGCAAAAAAGATAAAACATCTAATGCGATATCAGAGCATACACCAACTAATTTTTAATAACAAGGAGAATATAAAGAGCTAAACAACTAGCATAAATCATAAAGTAAATGCATCCCAAGGTCCAAATACAAGGTACAAGATACACAAAAATTGTGATCTCTACACATAGGGTACAAAAACTCTCTCTCTCTCCAACTAAAACAAAAAGAGAGATGAACCACCTAAAGTAAAGCACTTCGCTATCTAGCTAGAGGCGACACCTTTACCGCGGTCCCTAACCTCTCCCGAAGTGGAAGGCTCTGAAAATAAAAACAACAACACAAAGGGCGTGAGAACTATTAATCAATAGTTTCCAGTGGGTAAGCCGCCGACATCAGCGAAATACACCATTAGGCTATGGAGGCAAAGTAGTAAAAGGAAACTGAAATAAACAACATATATAGTTAACAAATATAATTCTGCTAAGCTACTATGGCTCAATTAAACATGATGTTCATCAAGTGATACTAGTATTCTATCATGAATGAGTATATCTAAGGAGTATATTAATATGCTCTAAACATGTCCAACAAGTATACTACTATGTACCAATTGCATGTCTAACAAGTATACTAATATGCAACAAGCGTGTCCAACAAGTATACTAATATGTCCAACCAATACCTACTATCAAGTAGTAATTGTTACTTATTTATTTAAATGTCATTTTCCGATTCCAATTAAGGACCTACACAAGTGTAGTCCGGTTTGTACCGCCTAATTGCCCGTGGTAGTCCAACATTCTCACTCTAGGAATGAGCCTATCCCACGCCGGCCCAGTAGGCATCCAATCTCGCACGAGTGAGCATATGTCGCGTAGGCCAACTCCGGAGTGCCGGCTTGTGGGGAGCGACACTCATAAGCATGTGCGAATGAGCACAAATGGCAAGCAAGCATGATCATCATCTCAAGTACACAGTCGTCATGTCTCCAACATGGTATAAGTACTAGCAACCCAAAGGTCTAGCTTTATGTCATAGTGTAAAGGTTTAACCGTTTACTAAGTCAAATGTCTCTTTATGACATTATTGTTCTCTATGTTTAGCACATGTCCATTGTTCAGAAACAAGTAAAAGCTTGTCATAATACTAAATATATCATGATTTCTAATATAGAACAAAGATGCCACTTTACATGCAAGCTACTATGCATTTCTCCCTTTACTACATAGAGGTTTTAAACATGATACATAATATATGTATTTTAGGCATTCCAAAATTCATTTATACCCTATCTAGCATATCTAGCATGAATATGCATGATTTTCTATTTTTAAACCATAAGAAATAATATAGGGGGAGTTCACCCATTTCGATGAGGTCAAACCCACCGAATACTCCTCGTATCCCCTTCGTTTGCGCAAACGAGGATGCCCACTAGTCTCCTAGCTCCCTAACAAAGATTCTAAGTGGGTTAAGGGTTTCGAACGAACACCCCACAAGATCATCTTTAACGAACCCAAAAAGATGTCAAAATTTACCTTGTATGGCGTAGAACTCTTCCAAATTCCAAATGAAGGCTAGGATACTTCTAATCCAACCTAAAAGGAAGTTCTACACCCATCAATTTAACCCCAAAGGCTATAAATCAAAAACTCCCAAATAAAACCCTAGATTCTCATATCTAGATTTTTATTCACAAAAATCCAACAAATCATGATCCAAAGGATAGATTTAAGTTACTAACCACTCAACAAGCTCCAAACAAAGTTAGAAATGTGCTAGGGTTGGAAATCTTTCCTCAAACAAGCTCCAAACACCAACTCCAAGGCTTCCCCAAGGTGGAAGAACCATCAAGAAGCAAAAAAGAGCAAAAGATAGAAATCAATCTCATGAAATTCCACAAGAAAAGAGAGAAAATCTAGAGAGAGATAGAGGAGACCCTCACCTCCCTCCTTCTCTGGTTGCAGCACAAAAGAAACCCTCCAAAGGGTGTGAGGTTATATAATGTGTTGCTACAATTACAAAAAGAACCCTAAAAAAATATGCAGTCTGCGGACTGCACTGCGTACCGGTACGCGGGATGGAGTATCGGTACTCGCAGCCGAGCGCGCAAAACCCAAGCCTCGGTCAAGCGAGAGAATACACAGCGTACCGGTACCCTCGCGATGCAGTACCGGTTCTAGGTCCAGTACCGATACTCGAGCGATATTATACCGGTACTCTGCCTCGCAGAGCTCAAATCCAAGAGCACCCCTCTCGGTCACGCAGCGCGGTTCCGGTACCCTTTCCCCGGTACCGGTACCCAACACCCCGAAACCTGCAGTTTGGAGGTTTTGGTGCTAAGTACCAATTCTCGCTCCTCAAGACGCGAGTAATAGGTCAGAACACAGTCAACGACCCTCAAGAATACCAGGAATAGTTCAAATTAATATTCTAATACTAGAACCTTACAATTTGCTAAAGTTCAGTGTGTTACAGTCACTATGCTCCGTATCCTAAGTTTCATATCACTATTATATCTCCTACGTTCTAGGGTTTACATAGTACTCAAATTGCATGTAAAGTACTTTTATTTTGAGCATGGCAAAGGGATTGAAAATCGTATTTAATAGGTTACATGTTGGTATGTCACGCCCCACAACCGCCAATTTGGTCGGTTCGGATACTCCGACGGACGCCAAACGGACAGAACCTCCTCTGTCTGCCCAAGGCTCTATCCAACATGTATAGCAATTCATACAACGATAGAATTCAAGTATACATGGCTTGCACGAGGGCAAGCAACAACCGCCAAACAATGAAAGTACTAATGCTACTCCATACGCTCATTGTCATGCCCCGGGATCGATCCTATTTGGTCGGCTCGGGCACGTCAAACATACGCCGAACGGACAGCACCTCCTCTATCCGCCCAAGGCTCAATAGAAGAATAAATCAAGTATAAAGATTGCACGAGCGGAAACATAACATACATGGCTTGCACGAGGGCAAGCGGTACCCAAAGTGAAAGTACTAAGCTAAACATCCAAACAAGTACAATGATTATCTTTTAATCACTTACATGTATTCAACCACAAGTTACATTTACATTCTTTTCATCATTTCTTCTCTTGATACATCATATGATCTCAAATGAACATAATATTTCCTCCAAAATATAAGCTTTTTACATTAAACCATAAGCTCTTTTACAACATTTATCGTGTTCATACTACTAACATCATCAAAGACAAAAGATGATATAAAGAGGGTATGCATCTAAACAAAATATGAAACCCGCTCGGGTGGTCTCTGTCTATGGCGCGACATCTTTACCTCGATCGTCGGCCGGCTCACTCGGTCCCGGCTTTGTGGAAATAGAGGGGTGAGAACTACAACAAAGTTCACAGTAGGTTCGGCCGCTGACCTCGTCGACTTTCCCACTAGGTCTAAATAAGGCATAATAGAAGAATAGAGACAAATAATAGCCAAACTAAACAAATGCAGCTAATATGCCTGAACAAGATATAATCAATGATTATGCTCAAATAAAATGCTCATGATGAATGCAAGATTACTTTCGAATTTCTAATCCACTTGGCTAACCCGTAGGTTCCGCCCTCAATAAACTCACAAGCTTAAATCCCTTTGGTCGGGCCCTCAGCTGCCTTCCGACGGGACCGTCTTCTGGGGCAAACACCTTCCTAGTGATGACAACTCCGGAGCTCATCGCTCGAGGGGGAGCGACCACCCTCAAGCCAAGACTTATAGGTGAGTATAATCAATCCTTAACATTAAGTATTCTAAGTTCATCCAATTCTTAACTATAAGGATGCAATGCTCATATGACCCTTAACTATAAGGTTGGTATGTCATAATGTCAACTTTCTCATGTACTTAAATTTTCTACTTTTATTAGAGCCATATACACTAAATGTTCTCTATACTCAATCACACGCATTCTTGTTTCATTAGTGCCACACACTAAGTGTTCAACACTAGCATTCCATTTTGTTCGCTAATGCCACACAATCCATATGTTATAATGTCATTTGTTCTCAATGTCTCTAGTTTCTTGACCTTTTCTAGGTTCTTGTCATCATTCATACATACATAGGGTTTTTACAAGTTCTCACTAGTTTACAATTATCTCACATGAATTTGTACTTACAACATGCAACAACATATGTCCATATGCTCTCATTTCACCCTACAATGCATAATGATTATATATAACCTATGCTCAAGAAATGACACTTTAGATAAAAAAGAAAATTCATTGATTTCGGAAAGCACCACCTACCTCGTATGGTTGCTAGGGTGCTACGGTTCAAATCTCGTGATTTTTGGGCGTCTATTCTCTCGCCTGCGACAAAACGAAGCCAAATTAGGCTTTTTTTCCATAACTTTGCGTAGACTTGTTGGATTGGCGAATCGAGTCCACCAACGAGTTAGAAATATCCCCAATTTGGTTTCGACAAGGTCAATTTACCTTTAAACCAATCTATGGCAAAAGCCCCAATTTTGGTGCCCTAATAATGTCATTTATCCAATACACCAATTTGATCTCTAAGACAAGCAAAAGCAAGTTTAATCATCATCTAGAGACTCATCTAGAACCATTTAAACCATTCTTAGGGCATGTAAAACAAGTCCTAAGTTTCTACCATGAGAGCTCATGAAGAAACATGGATTTCCATGAGTTCCATGGCCTCTACTAGGTTTTCCCTCATGTAAGAAGATCAAAACCAAGTGTTCTAGGGTATAAAATCAAACCCTAGCCTAGTTCTTATAAGAAACCTCACCTTAGCCCAAAAGGTCACCAAGCTACACTTTGTAGGAGAGCTGTAGATCCTCCAAAAGCTCCAAAATCTCCTCTTGATCTCCTCCAATCTCCTCCTTTCACCTAGGGGGAGAGCTCCTAGAGAGAGGGAGAGAGAAATGAGAGAGAGGAGTGTGTTCACTGCTGTGAACAAGAGAGAAGAGAGGTTGGGGTACTTTATAGGTTGCTGCAATAGCAAATAGACCCACCATTTCTTTCAATTTGCAGCAGACTGCAGCTACTGTTTCGCAGTGCAGGGTGCCGGTACGCAGGTGAGCGTCACCGGTACGCCCCTGTTCAACTGTCCAAACCCTAGAGCTGCTATTCTCGGGTTGCTGCGGGGTACCGGTACGCATCGGGGCGGTCACCGGTACGTCGCTGCGCAGTGACCAAACCTGAGAGTTGCTACTCTTGGTCAGCAGTCTGGTACTGGTACTGCTCCAATGCTTTACCAGTTAACAATTTTCTAGACTTCAATTTAGCATTGTTTCGACTCCAATTCGCACCGAGTAATGCTAAAACCTTTCTACGTCCCTTGGAACTCAACTCTAACCCTTCCAACACTGTTGAAATGTCAAATGGACTTTGTGCAACCATTTCTCTCGCACATTTTGGTCAATTTGACTAAAGTTTGATATAGTCTACCGAAGTTTCGGTATATTACATTCTCCAACCTTAAAATTAGTTTCGTTCGCGAAACTAAATACATACATTAGCTCGCCGACTCAAATAAGTGAGGATACGCTTTTCGCATTGTCTCCTCGAGCTCCCAAGTAGCTTCACGCACCGCATGGTTGCTCCACTGGACTTTGACATAGGGGATTGTGCGACTTCGCAATTTCTTTTCTTCTCTATCGAGGATACACACCGGGTACTCCTCATAGGTCACGTCCTCGCGCAACTCCACCGGTTCATACTCTAGCACATGAGATGAATTGCGAATATACTTGCTGAGATTTGATACATGAAATACATTGTGAACTCCCGCAAGCCTCGGTGGTAATGCAAGCTTGTATGCCACCGCACCAACCCTCTCCAATATCTCAAACGGTCCGACATACCGGGGACTTAACTTCCCACGGACTCTAAACCGCTTTACTCCTCGCATCGGCGATACTTTTAAGAACACGCGGTCTCTTACCGCAAACTCTAGATCCTTTCTCCGCTTGTCGGCATAGCTCTTTTGCCGAGATTGCGCGGTCGCAAGTCGTTGGCCGACAAGGCGAACTTTCTCTTTCGCTTCCCGTACCACATCGGGACCAAGAGTAACTCTCTCGCCCACATCGCTCCAATGAATAGGAGAGCGACACTTCTTTCTATAAAGGGCCTCGAATGACGCCATCGCGATACTTTCTTGATAACTAATGTTGTATGCGAATTTCGCCATCGGTAAATAATCGTGCCATCCGCCCTTATAATCAAGTACATACGCCCGAAACATATCCTCAAGAATTTGTATTGTTCTCTCTGATTGGCCATCACTTTGAGGATAAAATGCCATGCTAAAGTCGAGCCGTGTGCCCAATGTGTCTTGTAAGATTTTTCAAAAATGAGATGTGAACCTAGGGTCTGGATCCGATACAATAGACACCAGAACCTATGAAATCTCACAACTTCGTCAAGATATACTTGAGCTAACTTGTCTCCCGACCATGTAGTGTGGATAGGCAAAAAGTGTGCCGATTTCGTCAACCGGTCCACAACCACCCAAATTGCATCATGCCCGACTTGAGACCGAGGCAAATCGGTCACAAAGTCCATCGCGATGTCTTCTCATTTCCAAACGGGTATAGATAAACTTTGCAATTTTTTCGCGAGAAACCGGTGCTCCGCTTTTACTTGTTGGCACGTGAGACATTGTGCCACGAACTCTCCAATATCTTTCTTCATGCTCGGCCACCAATAATGCACTTTCAAGTCTTGATACATTTTGGTGCCGCCCGGGTGAATGCTATAGGGAGATTGATGCGCTTCTTGCATAATCGCCCTTCGAATGTCCTCGTCATTGGGCACACACCAATATTTCTAAATCGAAGTGCGCCATCGGTCCCAATGCCAAATCATCGGCATTACCGCTTTCAACTTCACCCCGCACCTTTTGAAGATATTCATCAGAAGCTTGTAGCTCTTTTATCCTCTCCAACAAGGTCGATTGCACCACCAATGCGGCAAGCGTAGCCGGCACTTCCGGAGCTACTACTTCAAAACCAAACCGTTGTATCTCTTTTTGAAATAACGGTTGGGGTGTAATTGCCGAAGCTAACTTTTTCACCGATTTCCTACTTAGTGCATCGGCCACGACATTTGCTTTTCCCGGATGGTATAAAATAGTGACGTTGTAGTCCTTTAGCAACTCCAACCACCGCCGCTGTCGCATATTCAATCTCTTTTGGGTGAACAAGTATTTGAAATTCTTGTGATCCGTGTAAATCTGACAATGCTCACCGTACAAGTAATGCCTCTACAACTTTAGCGCGAATATCACCGCGGCTAGCTCAAGATCATGAATCGAGTAGTTTTTCTCATAACTTTTCAACTGGCGCGAAGCATATATGATGACTCGCCCATTTTGCATCAAAACACACCCGAGACCAATATACGAGGCATCACTGTACACAACAAAGCTTTCCCCCGGCGTCGGTAGAGCAAGCACCGGGGTCGATGTCAACCTTTCTTTCAACTCCTCGAAGTTCTGATCGCAATAGTCACTTCAAACGTACTTCATTCCTTTGTGCGTGAGGCGCGTTAGTAGAGTGGTTATTTTGGCGAACCCTTCCACGAACCGCCGGTAGTATCTCGCAAGTCCAAGAAAGCTACGGATCTCCGTAACACTTGTCGGGCGAGGCCAATTTTTAATTGCCTCAACTTTCTTTGGATCCACCGAGATATCACTCCCGGATATCACATAGCCTAAGAAAGTAACCTACGAAAGCCAAAAGTTACATTTCTTCAACTTGGCATATAGCTTATCTTTTCGGAGTATTTGCAACACAGTTCTCAAATGCTCCTCGTGTTCCTCCCGCTCCGTGAATAAACCAAGACATCATCAATGAACACTATGACGCATCGATCCAACAACGGTCGAAAGACTCGATTCATCAAGTCCATAAATACTGCCGGGTTATTAGTAAGCCCAAACGGTATAACCGTGAACTCTTAATGGGCATACCGCGTACGATATGCTGTTTTGTGCACATCCTTCGGCCGGATCTTCAACTGATGATACCCTGACTGAAGATCTATTTTCGAGTATACCCGCGACCATTGCAACTGGTCGAATAAATCATCAATTCTCGGCAACGGGTACTTGTTCTTAATTGTCACTTTGTTCAACTCGTGATAATCCACGTAGAGTCGAAGTATGCCATCCTTTTTCTTTACAAATAGCACCGGAGCTCCCCACGGTGACACGTTCAGCCTCACAAAGTCTTTATCGAGCAAGTCTTGCAACTAAGCCTTCAACTCTACTAGCTCCACCGGTGCCATTCTATACGGAGCCTTCGAAATTGGCGCCACCCCGGGAACCAAGTCAGTGACGAACTCGATCTCCCGGTCCGATGGCAATCCCGGTAACTCCGCTGGAAATACATGCGGAAACTCGTACGTACTCGGATACTCCTCAGTTCCGGGTGCTCCCTTTGAGTCTCTACCATCATCGCCAAATAGGCCACACATTCACCTTTGATCATTTTTCTCGCCCTCGCCGCCGATACGGTTGTCGCGAAGCGCGAGCTTTTACATGCTCGATACACTAACTTCTCTTGATTAGGCTCACGAAAAGTGATCACCTTGCTTTCACAATCGATAACCACATAATACTTGGAGAGCCAGTCAATCCCCAATATTACATCGAATTCTCACATTTGCTTTAGCACTAGTAAATCTGCCCGCATAATCCAATCACCTATCTGAACTGGACAAGCCAAGCACTCCTCATGCACACTAAATGAATGCTCAGGTGCATTAACCCATCAATAATCCGGGTTATAAAATATCTCTATGCCATGAATCTTAGCAAACGATGCGCCAATGAATGAATGAGATGCACTTGTATCGAATAAAGCTCTAGCTCTAGTGCCATTGACCAAAATAATACCTGCCACGATATCATCTAGTACAGCAGGCTCCTCCACCTGAGTGGCAAAAATCCACCCACTAGCTGCTCGTGATCTCTCTGGCTGACGCGGTGCTGAAGAGCGTCCAGCCAACATCGCTGGTGGCAACCCCGCAAGCTGTCTCGGGGTAGAAGGAACTGATGCCGCCGTCGGTGTAGACGACGCCCAACTCGGGCACTCCCGGGCCATATGCCCCACTTGGCCACACTTGTAGCACTTTCCCTCGCGTTTTGGGCAAGCCGACGGTCGATGCTCACCATCGCAAATAACACATCAGGAAGGCCTCCAATTCTTTGATTGCTGTCGAGGATACCGAGGGGGTTTCTTAGCATTTGGCCGGCCCCGGCACCACCCGCCGCTCGCTTCTTCCCTTTGTCTCTTGACTCCGCCATAGACTCGCGCTCCTCTCACGCGTAGGCGTTGCCGTGCTCCGCCCACAATGCTCGATCAAAGACCTCCGCAAAGGTCGTAAACTTAAGGATTTGCACAGCCTTGTAAATCTCCGGCCTAAGTCCTCGCAAGAACCAGTCGGCTCGGTCCCGGTCATCTCGAACAACATCCGAAACACAGTCGATAATGTGGGAGAATTCCTGCTCGAAATCTACTACAGAACGATCTCCTTGCCTCAATTTGTGAAACCTCTCTTGTAGCTTCCGCTTCATCGTGTCGGGGAAGTAATTCGCGAACATCGCCCTCTTGAACTCCTTCCATAGCATAGGCGGAAGGTTAGAAGGCCGATCTCGCTTCACCCGCTTCCACCACACCTTCGCCGCCTTCTCTAGGCAATGAGTGGCGAGGTGCGCGCACCTTGTCTCCGAGGTATATAGGTCCTCAAAGAGTGACTCCATCGAGTCAATCCACGCCTCCACCCTCGATGACTCCGCTTTCTCCCCATCGAACACAGGCGGGCTGAATTTCTTGAACATAACAAGAGCCGCAATCGCACGCTCCCGCTCTGCCTCTATAGCCGCACTATCGGGATTTGAGGTTCCTGAAACTGCCGGCATCGCCGTGACTGGCAGGGCCGCCGCAGCCATGTCCTCCACCACAGTCGGCACCACTAAAGGGGGTGCAGGTGCCTGAACGCCCACTTAAGCTGTCGCCGCCTGCTGTCGCTCTAAGGCCTCTTGAAGCCTTTGGATTTGCTCCCCCTGACGTTGCATAGACTCCGCTTGTTGCCGGACTACTCCAATAAGCGCGGACATTTGCTCCCGAAGCTCCCCGTCGCCACTTGCTCCGGGTTGCACAGGAGCCGCACTCGTTTCCTCGGGTATAGACCTCGTTCGGGGTCGACCACGAGGCATTGCTTCCTGAAACATTATAACTCACATTAATTACTCAACCAATATACTCGAACATACCCAATCTGGCGAAAGCAAACAAGTGTATTTATTTTCATTCCAAAGCATTATGTCGTCGGCTGCTAAACATAACACAAGGAATAGAAAATAAATATCAACTTGAATTTAGCCCCTAACCACATTAGAGACATACTAACATTAACCCAATCACAAAGCTTTCGCTATACTTCGATCCCACGTCACTCACGTTTCCTAGATCCTTAAGGTCTTCCAATCCTAAGGGTCTCTATGTCCTTCCTATACTTTCACTTTTAGGCTATGATACCATTATATCTGTCACGCCCCTGGACCGATCCTATTTGGTTGGCTCGGGCACGACGAATAGACGCCAAACGGACAGCACCTCCTCTGTCCACCCAAGGCTCAACACAAGTACAAATCAAGTGTAAAGATTACACGAGCGGAAACATAACATACATAGCTTGCACGAGGGCAAGCGGTACCCAAAGTGAAAGTACTAAGCTAAACATCCATACAAGTATAACGATTATCTTTTAATCACTTAAGTGCATTCAACCACAAGTTATATTTACATTCTTTTCATCATTTCTTCTCTTAATACATCATATGATCTCAAATGAACATAATATTTCCTCCAAACTATAAGCTTTTTACATTAAACTATAAGCTCTTTTACAACATTTATCATGTTCATACTACTAACATCATCAAAGACAAATGATGATATAAAGAGGGTATGCATCTAAACAAAATATGAAACACGCTCAGGTGGTCTCTGTCTATGGAGCGATGCCTTTACCGCGATTGTCGGCCGGTTCACTCGGTCCCGGCTCTGTGGAAATAGTGGGGTGAGAACTACAACAAAATTTCCAGTGGGTTCGGCCGCCGACCTCGTCGACTTTTCCACTAGGTCTAAATCAGGCATAATAGAAGAATAGAGATAGATAGTATCCAAATTAAACAAATACAACTAATATGCCTGAACAAGATATAATCAATAATTATGCTCAAATAAAATGCTCATGATGAATGCAAGATTACTTTTCAATTTCCAACTCACTTGGCTAACCCGTAGGTTCCGCCCTCAATAAACTCACTAGCTCAAATCCCTTTGATTAGGCCCTCAGCTGCCTCCTGACGGGACCATCTTCTGAGGCAAACACCTTCCCAGTGATCACAACTCCGGAGCTCATCACTTGAGGGGGAGCGACCACCCTCAAGCCAAAACTTATAGATGAGTATAATCAATCCTTAACTTTAAAGATTCCAAGTTCCATCCAATCCTTAACTATAAGGATGCAATGCTCATATGACCCTTAACTATAAGGTTGGTATGTCATAATGTCAACTTTCTCATGTACTTGCATTTTCTATTTTCATTAGTGCCACATACACTAAATGTTCTCTATACTGAATCACACGCATACTTATTTCATTAGTGCCACACACTAAGTGTTCAACTCTAGCATTCCTTTTTGTGCGCTAATGCCACATAATCCATATGTCATAACGTCATTTGTTCTCAATGTCACTAGTTTCTTTACCTTTTCTAGATTCTTGTCATCATTCATGCATACATAGGGTTTTTACAAGTTCTCACTAGTTTACAATTATCTCATATACATTTGTACTTACAACATGCAACAACATATGTCCACATGCTCTCATTTCACACTACAATGCATAATGATCATATATAACCTATGCTCAAGAAATGACACTTTAGATATAAAAGGAAATTCATCGATTTCGGAAAGCACCACCCACCTCGTATGGTTGCTAGAGTGCTACGGTTCAAATCTCGTGATTTTTGGGCACCTATTCTCTCGCCTGCAACAAAACGAAGCCAAATTAGGCTTTTTCCCCATAACTTTGCGTAAACTCGTCGGATTGGCGAACCGAGTCCACCAACGAGTTGAAAATATCCCCAATTTGGTTTCTACAAGGTCAATTTACCTTTAAACCAACTTAGGGCAAAAGCCCCAATTTTGGTGCCCTAATAATGCCATTTGGCTAATACACCAATTTGATCTCTAAGACAAGTAAAAGCAAGCTTAATCATTATCTAGATATTCATCTAGAACCATTTAAACCATTCTTAGGGCATATAAAACAAACCCTAAGTTTCAACCATGAGAGCTTATGAAGAAATATGGATTTCCATGAGTTCCATGGCCTCTACTAGGTTTCCCCTCATATAAGAAGATCAAAACCAAGTGTTCTAGGGTATAAAACCAAACCCTAACCTAGTTCTTACGAGAAACCTCACCTTAGCCCAAAAGCTCACCAAGCTACACCTTGTAGGAGAGCTCTAGATCCTCTAAAAGCTCCAAAATCTCCTCTTGATCTTCTCCAATCTCCTCCTTTCACCTTAGGGTAGAGCTCCTAGAGAGAGAGAGAGAGAGATGGAGAGAAATGAGAGAGAGGAGTGTGTTCACTGCTGTGAACAAAAGAGAAGAGAGGTTGGGGTACTTTATAGGTTGCTAAAATAGCAAATAGACCCACCATTTCTTTTAATTTGCAGTAGACTGCAGTTGCTGTTTCACAGTGCAGGGTACCGGTATGCAGGTGGGCGTCACCGGTACGCCCTTGTTCAACTGTCTAAACCCGAGAGCTGCTGTTCTCGGGTTGCTGCGGGGTACCGGTACACATCGGGGCCGTCACTGGTACGCTGCTGCGCAGTGACCAAACCCGAGAGTTGCTACTCTCGGTCAGCAGTGTGGTATCGATACTGCTCCAATGCTTTACCGGTTAACAATGCTCCAGACTTCAATTTTGCATTGTTTCGACTCCAATTCGCGCCGAGCAATGCTAAAACCTTTCTAACTCCCTTGGAACTCAACTTTAGACCCTTCCAACACTGTTGGAATGTCAAATGGACTTTGTACAACCATTTCTCTCGCACACTTTGGTCAATTTGACTAAAGTTCGATATAGTCTACAGAAGTTTCGGTATATTACACTCATACATGTCATTTGATTACATTTAACCAAATACAAGTCATCCACATTTTACATCCTTTTTCTTTCATACAAATACATTACATGTTTCATCCACCAAAACATATGAATTTATATCATTTATGCATCATGGTTCATCATATACAAAAAGAAGAATATATACAGGATATGACTATACTCGGGTAGCTGCTATCTAGGGTGCGATGCTCTTGCCGCGATCCTCGACCGCTCTGCTCGCGCTAGTGGTATGAGAACTAAAAGAAGTTCCCAGTGGGTTTGGCCGCCAACCTCGCCGACTCGCCCACAAGGTCTACTCAAGCATATGTAAGAAAATGATATATAGATAGCAAACCAAACTAATGCTATTACAATGCCTGCAAGGAAAACTAGGTCAACAAGTAATATGCTCATAAAGATGATGCATGCATGCCTTTCTATTTACCTTGGCTTTCACCGAATCGTCCCGGTTAACTCATGGTTAACCCCAAAACTCACAACCAAAATCCCTTTCATTCGAGGAGAATACCACTGCAACCCGAGAGATCGTCTTCTGGGGAGAATACCGCTGCACCAGTGGTGACAACTCCGGAGCACACCGCTTGAGGGGGAGCTACCGCCCTCAAGCCGAGACCCAAAGTGAGTATGATACAATCCTCAATTTTGAGGATGCTTTCCCAAACTTGCCATTCTTGTCACCATGCTCTTAAGTTTTCTACCTTGTCTAGCATACAATAACCTTGGTGCCAATCAAGTCTGCTAACGTCAATGTCACCTTTGTTTACTAATGTCATAATCCACATTCATTTCGTACATTCATAGGGTTCCAATATATCTGGTCCAATTTCAATTCATATGTTCTCTTGCATAGAAGCATACAAAAAAAATCCCAACCATAACTACATGTCACATAACCCTAAGATGCATGAATTCTATAATACACATATATGCTCAAAGAGGCGATATAGACATAATGAGAAATTCGATGATTTCGGATAGCACTACCTACCTCGTAGGGATGCTGAGAAGCTACGATTCAATTTTCGCAATTTATGGCCGCTAATCTCCCTCGATTGCGGCAAACGAAGTCAAAATGAGGTTTTTCTCCAATATCTTGGCGCAGACTCGTCGGAACTTCGATCCGAGTCTCCCAATTCGTTATTATCCGCCAATTAGGGCTACAAGAGATCAATCCCAACTTAGATCTCATAGTTTACAAAACCCTAATACAAACCCTAGGATTTCCATCTTTACCAAATAACCCCCAAATACACGGAGATTCATGAACCAACCCACCACTACAACCTCTAGAAACAACTACTAGAAGGAAATAACCAAAACCCTAGCTCCAACCCAAGAAAACTCACCTTGAGCTCAAGCTATCTCCAAAAACCCTCTTGCACAAGCTAGCTTCAACCCTAAGCAAGCTTCTTCTCCACCAGAACCCTCTCTTCGCTCAAACCCTAGTGAGAGAAGGAGAGAAAGGGAGAGAAAGAAGAGAATCTTAAAGAGAGAAAGAGAGTTTCTCTTTTGATGTTGAGTGTGAGGAAATGAGAGCTAAACCACCAAGCTCTCACTTTTAAACACTCACATACACACATTTGCACTTAGCCCCCTTCACACAACAAGGACTGGCCATCACTGGCATTTTTTCGCGTACGGGGTCCAGACCTTGCACAGGGTCCGGACCCCGAGAGCATTTTCAGCACGAAACAAGCTGCAAATTTCCCAGCTTGCTCTCCCATGTCCTAACACCCATTTCATACACTACGAAACGTTCGGAATGAATTCCGGACCATTCAAACACTTCCAACACCACACTTCTGTCAATTTGACGGAAGTTCGGCATAACTCGTCGGGGATTCAATATGTTACATGGTATGCCGTCGTGACTCCTTAAATCTCATAACATGCAAAGTAAAGATGTTTTCATCTACACCTTACATAAAATTCATGCAAATAAGAACAAGGGAAACTTTAGATGATTTCACTGATATGCCCTACCTATATTCAAATCCTTCTTAGAGATGGCTCTTGATCTCTTTAGAACCCCAAGAAACGCTAAACAGAGAGTTCTAACAAACTTATAACATCTAAATCTTCCATTTGATAAAATTCCTAAAAACATACTCTAAAAAGTCCAACACATGCCTTTTCATTCTCTAACAAGAGAAATGTAGGTTGAGGTCGTTGCTTTCTCCCTCGTAAAGCTTCTTTTTGATGCTCTTGACCTTCTCCAATCTCTCAATGGGAGGACTTTTTTTATAAAGCAACCCTCTAAAATTTTATAATTTGAGAAATAACCCTGCCAAATTTATATTTGGCAAACTAACCCTCTTTTCACCACGTAGGAGCCACGTGGGAAAAGCCATGAATCGTTCACCGCATTCTCCCATGTCTTTTAAAGGCGGTGAATCATTCCCTGCATTCTCCAATTTCTTTTAAAGACGGTGAATTGTTCACCACTTTCTCCCATTTCTTTTAAAGGTGGTGAATCGTTTGCTGTATTTATTAAAATTGTACATGGATTATATAAGAAATAGAAAAAAGTGAGGTTGTTATGATTATATGTGGATTATTAGAATTTTTATTTGATTGTTAGGATTGTATGGATAAATTATTAGGATTTTCAGGATGTTAAGATTATATGAAATTATATGGATAGACTATTAGGATTTTCGGACGGTTAAGATTATAAGAAATTGTTTGAATAAATTATTAGAATTTTTAGGTTGTTAAGATTATATGTGATTTGTTAAAATTTTTATGTGGTTGTTAGAATTATATATGGAATATAGAAAGAATCAGTAAATAAGTGAAAGGTAGTGAATGATTCACCGTCTTTGTAGGAAATTATGAAGGCGGTGAATGGTTCACCGTCTTCAAAGAAAATCTCCACCCTGGCTCCTACATGAAAAAAGGAGGGTTAGTTTTTCAAATATAATTTGGAGAGAATTATTTTGTAAATTATCAAATTTTAGAGGATTATTTTATTAAAAAATCACGATGGGATTGATCAAGTGGGATCCAACAGAGGAATACTAGGATTTTCTCTCTTTTAAAGAGAGAAAGAAGAGAGAGAGAGAGAGAGAAATAAGAGTGGGAGAGGGTTGGCTATGAGGAAGGTATTAACAAAGGTGGCACAATTGCATCTAAACCCGTCAAACATTGGCATTTGCAACCATTCCAGACTTAGAGTTTACAGAGTTGCGTACCAGTACACAAGGGGCAGTACTAGTACACTTCTCAAGTATACCGGGACTCCTGAACAGTTCCACAGAACCCGAACAATGGATGTCACTGCCTTCTACTGTGTGCCGGTACTCGCCGATTTTAGTACCAGTACTCAGGGGAGTTATCCAAAACCCGAGAGCTCTCCCAGCCATTCACAACTGAGTACAGGTATAGACTGTAACTCTGCAGTTTTGCAGAGTTTGCTCTTCTATGTACATTTCGTGCTGAAAACACTCTAACACTTACCAAACACTATTAAGATTATCTAAATGGTATCTATTATAATTTCTCGCGAGAACTCTACTATTTGTAAAAGTTTAGTGAATTATAAGGTCAATATCACCATGCTAAAATTCCAAACTCAATTTTCTAGCCACGAAGAACCTTGAAGAAAAAGACGAGGAGAAAGAAGAAGAACATGAGCTCCTTCACAATTCAAGGATGCAAAAGAAGGGATCAGCTGTGGGAGGACGGGGACAGAGAGTAGCCTACGTTGTAAGTTAGGGGGGTATTTGTAGAAGAGAGGTAACAATTACAACTGAACCCCTCCCCAACACATTGTTTGCAACTCATGTTTTGGAACATGAATTTTCATGTTCCAAACATGCTCAGGTTCTGAAACCTCTATTCAGGTTTCGTAGAGACAGAAACTTTCTACCACATATGTTCTTGAACCTCAAGTCCATGTTTCGAAACTTGACATAGAAATAAAATTCTAAGATTCATGATATTATATATTAATCCAACTAAATGGAATACATTTGTCTATAACTACTGCATGTTTATTACATGTAGCTCTATCTATATTTTAGTAACAACTCCGCCCAATTGAATAACCCTCTAGAAAAAATTCTTAATTGTAATAGTGATGTATCACAGCAGTCAAAATGCTTCTTTTTTTCTTTTTTTCTTTTTTTTTTTAAAGTTGCTTGTAATATGGCACGGTCATGAGCATGAGGAGAAGTTCTACACTGTTACGCTTGCACCACGTCATCAATAACAAGCCAATCATATTTCTGCTTTTCAAACAAAAGTACAACAAAAATATTTTTTTACCATCATGATGGGACATATATTTTTAAAAAAATTTATTTGATTGGTTTGTGACGCCATGTCACTAGTATAACCGGTGTATTCTAGAATTTTTCCATGAGGTGGCAGCTTGCAACTGACAAGGCTTGTTTTTGTCTTAATATTTTTTAATATTTTTTACTTTATTTTAAATATAATTTAAATTATTCAAATATTAAATAACTTTCTTAAAAAAAGTTATTTAAATCTGTTTTATTGAGGAAATAACAATATATTTGTCAGGAAGTTATCAGTAAAATTTAAAAAATAAAATTAAAACACTAAAAAAATGTATAGGGGTGTATTTAATTTCAAGCCTAAATTTAGGCTCAAGCTCGGCTTGAAATTAATTCGAGTCGAGCTCAAACGAGCCTAATTTTGTGTCGAGCGAGCTCAAACACTAACAAAGCCGCTTGAAATTCTTAATATCATACAATCTATAATTTAATTTTTATAAAATATTATCTAAAATTTAATACAAAAATATGTCTTATAGTTTAACATACAAAATAAATACATAAAATACAATATTATAAATACATAAAATACAATATTATAAAATACAAAATAAATACATAAAATACAATATTATAATATTAAAAAAATAATTTAAGAGAAGCGACTCTACGAGCAAGTGAAATGAAAGAGAGAAAGAGAAAGAGTAATTTGAGTAGGGTTTTGCTGGTTTGGTTTTGTGGGCCAGCAAATATACATAATAACCTAAGCTCTATATATAATATTTAAATACATAATAATTATATATAATTAATATATATATATATATATATATATATATATATATATATATATATATATATATATATAGAGTGAGGCTCCTATCCTTCTGGAAGCACGGAGCCTTCCGTGCTTTCAGGTTGTTTTCGATGTTGCAACTTTCAAATCGTCGATCGGCTCCGTTAAACTTGATATAGAGTATTTGAAGTACCTAGAAAATAAATTTTATGATTTTCGATATCATTTGCCTAGTGATCGAAGCGCTCAAAATCAATAATTTTAATGGTCGTAGTGAGCCGTTTGCAAGTTTAACGGTGTAGAAATATTCAAATCACATGAAATTTTGATAGAAAATTTTTTATATTATATAAAACAAGATCAATATCTTTGATCTAAAATTTTAATGTTATATTATTACGTTTTGTAAGATTTTTATTTCAGCCGTTGCTTTTGAGCCCCTTCGTTCACTAGGCAAATAATATCAAAAAATTACATAATTTATTTTCTAGGTACTTTTTCGCCGTGTCGGGCAGCCTGGGGGCGGCGTAGGAACTGCCCGCGGGCACTCTCGGCCTCGGGGAGCGCAAACTGCCCCCACTGTACCGCACGTGCCAAATCTTTTGCCAGCCATTGGATCTTGCCATGTGTTCCCATCCCACCCGTCCGCTGTGATTGCCGCCGACGCCTGATTAGCTGGCGCCCCGCTGTTGTCGGGTCAGTTCCGCTTCACCCGCGTCCACCTCCCGCAGTGCTCGGCTAATTACAAAGTAACCGAACTGAATCCCGCTCAAATAGCACAAATGCGTTCACTACCCGGTGACCTTATCTCAACCCGTCAGGAAAAAGACAACGCTGCCCTTGTACAGAACTCGGCAGCTTGTGCTACGGCCGTGCTGTCATCAGGTACACCTAGAGCACGCTCGTAGCTTAGACGTAGGGGCAAATCCGTAACATGGCCACAAAATCAGATCTAGATACGCATTTTTTAACTTCTCCAAAAGATATATACTTTGCAGGAGTACGTGATCGGATTTTAAAATTTATTTATAATAACAATATATTGTAAAAAGATCCTTGCATAATAACGGTGCTCTCATTCCCTGTAAACGTCGCAAACTGCTATAAAAGCCGCTCTCCCGCGATCTCCTTACCTCGTCCCGGCCCCTCCTCTCATCTCTTCAATTCAACTGTGTTCTCTCTCTCCCGCCCCTCGATCCAAGGCGAGCGCCATTTTCTCCCTCCAAAACCACTCTCCCCATCCCTTCTCTTTGCAAGCTCTATACGCGTCGCCATTGTCGCTCTCCAAAGCCACAACCATGTCCTCCTCATCCTCCTCCTTCGACTTCGGCTCCGACTCTACCTTTCTCCCGCTCCTGATCTCCCCAACAAGCTCACTCACCTCACTCTTCGCTCTCCTCGTTGTGACGCTGTCCTTCCTCTGGTTCTACCCCGGTGGCGTCGCATGGGCCTTCTCCAAGGTCCGCGTCTCCGTTCCCGGTCCACCCGGCATCGTCTTCGCCCTCTCCGGCACCGCCGCCCACCGCGTCCTCGCGAAGCTCTCCTCGTCTCTCCAAGCCACGAAGCTCATGGCTTTCTCCGTCGGGATCACTCGCTTCGTCGTCTCCACCCACCCCGACACGGCGAAGGAGATCCTTAACAGCTCCGCCTTCGCCGACCGCCCCATCAAGGAGTCCGCGTACGAGCTCCTCTTCCACCGCGCCATTGGCTTCGCTCCTTTCGGTGAGTACTGGAGGAATCTCAGGAGAATCTCTGCTACTTATTTGTTTAGTCCGCGGAGGATCGCGGCTTCTGTGGAGCAGCGCGTCGAGATAGGGAAGCAGATGGTGGAGGAAGTAAAGGGCCAAATGGCAAAGAGTGGAGTGGTGAGTGTGAAGAGGGTGTTGCATTATGGCTCGCTGAACAACGTCATGATGAGCGTTTTCGGTAAAAGCTACGATTTTGCCAAGGGAGAGGGGGCGGAGGTGGAGGAGATGGTGAGCGAAGGGTATGAGTTGCTTGGGACGTTCAACTGGAGCGACCACGTTCCCTTTCTGGGTTGGTTGGATCTCCAAGGTCTGAGGAAGAGGTGTCGGCGGCTAGCCGCCGAAGTGAACGTGTTTGTTGCAAGGATCATAGAGGAGCACAGGGTGAGGGAAAAAGCTAGTGTCACTGTTGGCGAGGAACTAGTTGTTGGGGACTTTGTGGATGTGTTACTCCACTTGGAGCAAGGTGAGAAGCTCTCGGACTCCGACATGATCGCTGTGCTTTGGGTACGTACGACGTTCATTTCCTTACATCTAATGCATGAATAGCATATCATTTGTTTTATCGTTACAGTAGTAGTTTAATTACTTGGCGCGTGTATATATATATATATATATGCTAGATATTTTACTCCTTGTGCTACCAAACATATATCTCTTTGGGCTGATGCATGGATTCGTAACTTACTGTTCGAACAATACTAGACCATCATGTTGATGGACGTTAATAGCTTCTTTTTTTTTTTTCTGTACAATTCCATTAACTTGTTTGCCAATTGAGCTAGAGCACTTTTAAAAGTATCACTCTCTTGGTGCTATTAAATTTTTAGCTCTTGAATATACTCATTGATTATTAATAACTTTTGGATCAAATACTATTTCACTTACTACCGCCTATCACTATTATCCCAACCTTATATTTATCTATTCAAGGGTTAAAAACTCAAAAGTACCAATCTCTTGTGCTTTTGAGAGTATTCTAGCTCAACTCCTTATTTGCTTCCTATATATATATATATATATATACTCAGTAGCATCTTCAAGCAACCATTAATCTTATTATTATTATTATTATTATTATTAATTTGCATGCAGTAATCATACAAGATAACACTAGTTACGTTCGCATAGCTTAATTTATTTTGATTAATTNCATATATATATATATAGTAAGGCTACTATACTCTTATGAGTATTGTGCCCTTCGTACTCATAAGTTGTTTTCGATGATGGGGCTTCCGAATCGACGATCCACTCAATTAAATATGATCTAGAGTATTTGAAACTTCTTAAAAATAAATTTCGTAATTTTTTGAAATCATAATAAAGTTCATCAAACTGGCATAAAATGAACGGCCAAAATCGAACGACGTCCTAAAAATGGATGATCGGATCCTTCAATTTAAGATCGGAGTTTTTGATCTTTATCTAGGTAGTGAATAGAATTTTCTGTCAAAAATTCAACCTATTCCAATTCTTTTACACCGTTAACTAACAAGTATCCCATGCCGGTCGTTAAAAATTGTTAATTTTTTGAGCTCTTGATCGTAAGGTAAATGATGTCGAAAAATTATAAAATTTGATTTCTAGAAGTTTTAAATGCTCTAAATAATGTTTAACGGTATGGATCGTCGATTTGGAAGCTTTATCATCGAAAACAACTTATATCGCTACCAAAAAGTCGCCACTAAAAATCATTTTTGTTGTAATGAGAGTATAGTAGCTGGACTNATATATATATATATATATATATATAGTAGGTTTTGTGTGTTATTAGAAGTATGGAGGCCTTTGTGCTCATAAGCCATTTTCGATGATAAAACTTCTGAATCAACGATCAGGTCCGTTAGACTTGATCTAGGATATTTAAAGTATTTAGAAAATAAACTTTGCGATTTTTTGATATTATTTACCTAGCCATCGAAAAGGTTCAAAATTAATGGCTGAAAATAAAAATCTCACAAAAAGTGGTGATATAATACTAAAATTTTCGATCAGAGATATTGATCTTGTAATAAATAGTATAAATAATTTTCTATCAAAATTTCATCGTATTTGAATACTTCTATACCGTTAAACTTGCAAACGATATAAATCAATCATTAAAAATTGTTGATTTTGAACCATTTCATTAAAAATTGTTGATTTTGAACCATTAAAAATTGCTAACGAAGCCGACTGTCAATTTGGAAGCTCCATCATCGAAAACGGCTTAGCAGCACGGAGGCTTCCGTACTCCTACTAGGACACAAGACCTGCTCTATATATATATATATATATATATATATATATATAGAGAGAGAGAGAGAGAGAGAGAGAGAGAGAGAGAGAGAGAGAAAGAGAGAGTACGTCTCCTATACTTTCGAAAGTACCAGGGCTTTCGTACTTGTAAGTTGTTTTTGATGATGGAGCATCCGATTCGGCGATCGGCTCCGTTAGGCATGATCTACGCTTTTAGAACTATTTGGAAACCAAATTTCATAATTTTTTTACATCATTTACTAAGTGATCAAAGAGCCTCAAAATTGACTATTTTAACGGCCGATGTAGTGCGTTTTAAAGTTCATCGGTGTAGAAGAATCCAAATTACATGAAACTTTAATGAAAAATTCTACTTAACATTAAGAGCAAGAACAATATTTTCGATTTGAAATTTGAGTCTTTTATTACTATTTTTTGTGAGATTTTTATTTTCAGCCGTTCATTTGGAGCCTACTCGTTCACTAGGCAAATGAAGTCAAAAAATTATGAAATTTGATTTCTAAATAGTTCCAATAGCATAAATCATGCCTAACGGAGCTGATCGCCGAATCGGATGCACCATCATCGAAAACAACTTACAAGCACGGAGGCCTCCGTATTTTCGAAAGCATAGGAGCCTAACGCTCTCTCTCTCTCTCTCTCCCTCTCTCTATATATATATATATAGAGGATATATATATATATATATATATATATATATATATAGAGGAGACTATCTCCTCTATATATATATATATAGAGAGAGAGAGAGAGCTAGTTTTCGGTACTATAGTCTCGTTTTCGATTTTAGGTTGTTTAAATCAACGATCCACACCGTTAAAATTGATCTAGGGTATTTAAAATTTTTAGAAATAAAATTTTATATTTTTTCGACATAGTTTACTTTATGATCAAACCATTTTAAAATTGACAATTTTCGATGGCTACTATGACGAGTTTGGAGTTTAACGGTGTAGAAGAATCTAAATTTCTTCAAATTTTGATAGAAAATACTTTAAACTGTCTAAATTAAGGTTAACATTTTTTATCTTGAATTTAAAAGTCCTATAGTCAAATTTTATAGATTATTCAATTTTCACCGTCCATTTTGACATAATTTATTTACTAAGTAAACAATGTCGAAAAAAATTAAAATTTTATTCCTAAGAACTTCATATACCCTAAATCATATTTAATGGTGTGGATGGTTAATTTGAATCCCCTAAGATCGAAAACAAAATTATAGTACCGGAGCTCCGGTACTATAAATAGTATAGTAGCCTAATTNGCCTGGAATACTATCGATAGCACCAAGGACTTGGTGCTATCGAGTTTTTCACCGTTAGATTTAGTTCTTTGATTATTTTATCCGTTAGATTATACTATTCAACCAATAATTTACTAAACCTTAGGGGACCCACATCATCCTAACTGTACATTTCTTTATCCAACAACTTGGTGCTATTGATAGCATTCCAGCCTATATGAGCTTTTCAAGCCTAATTCGAACGAGCCCAATAAAACTCAAGCTTGGCTCATTTAATTTCAAATCGAGCTTGAGCGAGCCGAACATGAGCCAGCTTGCTCATTTGCCTGCCCTAAAAATGTATAAGAAAAATGGGTAGGCGTATGGTCCGGCACCATCCGGTCGAACCAGATTTGTCTAGGCCGATCGAGAACTCTGTAGGGTCATGGTCCATCAGAACATGGCATGGATCTGTGTTGTGCCCCCACGCACCCTCCCATGGGCCACAATTGGCCTAGAAACACGGCCGACATTTCACCCTTGTAGGCTGACCCCGAAAAAGACCTATATATAGCTTGTGCACTTTCTTCAGAGGTACGTTCAAGATCTAATCCTAGACTAAGTAGAATTCTTGCACTGTTTGGTTCCGGAATTACGAGAGAAATAAGAGGAATAATTAAAGATCTTATTCCTCTTTAATCTTTATTCCCAAACAAAAAAAAATTGCTATTCCCCTCTCAACGGGCGGGTTATCCGACCTAGGAGTGGAATTGTTGTTCCACCCATTCGGCCGTGGAACAAGAATTCCCACCCCTTATACCTCTACAAATTTAATAATGAAATATTATTAATGAACCGACCGTCCCTAGAGCAAGTGGCAAAGGGTTTGGTGGTTGATACCCGAGACTCAAGTTCGAATCCTAATTGATTCATATTTCTAGCTAAGTTTATTTCTAAATAAAATAAACGAAGCGGGTAGCGTGCTACCAATCTCTCAAAAAAAAAAAAAGTTTATTTACTAATTAACAAAGATAAATAATTAATTAGCTAATTAAATTATTAATTATCTAGTATGTTTCTACAATATCTAATATTTATGTGGATTAATTAACTAATTATTATTTTGAATAATATAATTATTTTAACTAATTGATTTATTAATTTATTAATTTATTAAATTACTTGTGGTTAATTAAATTATTAATTAACAATACTCATTGTTAATTATTTTATTAATTAATATTTAGGGTTATCTAACAGTATTCGTGTTTAATTAGTTAATTAAATAAGTTAAATTATTATTTAATTAATATTTTTATGTTAATTAATTATAAGAGTAATTATAATTTTAAAATAATAATATTTTATTAATTAATATTTAGGGTTATCTAACAGTATTCGTGTTTAATTAGTTAATTAAATAAGTTAAATTATTATTTAATTAATATTTTTATGTTAATTAATTAGATAAAATATTATTATTTTAAAATTATAATTACTCTTATTCTCATTATTCCAATCTAACTTCCAAATACCATTTTCTCTTCCAAGGAACAACCCAATTTTCTTCTTCTTTTTTTTTTTTTTTTTTTGAGAGAGATAGGTAGCACGCTACCCGCTTCGTTTATTTCATTTTGAAATAAAATTAGCTGAAAATGTGAATCAACTAGGATTCGAATTTGGGTCTCGGGTACCAACCATCAAGCCCTTTGCCACTTGCTTTAGGGACGGTCGGTGGAACAACCCAATTTTCGTCCAAATACAAATTTGATCTTGTTTGTGCTTATCTCAAGAATTGTACCTATACCAACAATAAGCAAAAAACGGCGTATTCTCAAACCAAACGGTAGAGCGCCCAAAAATAAATGTTGTATTTTTTTTTTAGAAAATTGCTACTCTACCCTTGTAAACTAATTTTCTATTTACTCTTTATTTCAAATATACCCCTACAAAGTATCTTTTTTTTTAATCATACAGCCCTATTTTGGGAATTTACTAGAAAGACTTGCACTTGAAATTTTGGTATATTTGAGGATAGATGTTTTTGACCATTGATATGAAAAATGAGAACTTTATAAGGATATATTGGCAATTACCCCTAGAATTTTATTTTATAAATAAGTTCTATAAATATATATTATATGTTACATCTATGAGATTAAGTTTCGATTTCAATATTTTTATTATCAGTTTATGGATACAAGAGTTATACTTGTCCATTAGGTGTAGACAAAAAATTTCTTGAAAATTTGAGATTGAAGGTGCCTACTTGTGCACACAGATAAACATCCTTATCATGTGATGTATTGGTGTACCAAGCAGTCTGCATACATCTTGATTCATCACAATCTTTACGTCTTTTTAGCACACCAAAGGTGTAGGCAATAATTTGTTGGTCAAAGGATAGCCAATAAGTTCAATTGTTTGAGTCTCAAAATTATCAGAGCCAATATTTGAAATGTTGGATACATTTGGAGAAGAGATATATTTTGAAAACCAAACAATGTTTATCAGGCCAGGGTGTAACTTTGTGATACACAGGACCTTAGTAAATAGGCAATGTTGCAGTATGAATTTTTAGTCACCATTTTTTTACAGTACTTGATTGAGTTGGAGATGTTTTGGTACGAAATAGATGCAAAACGGACTCAGAACTTAAGATTTAGGTTGTGGGGGACTAAATTTCAAATATGTGATTTTTGAGGGATCTAATGGCATTTTTGTCATTTTGAGAGTGGATTTCTGTCTCTTATAGACCTAGTTAAGGGGATCGCGAATAGTTAATATCTTAATTGCTTCTACCATTTTTGGTGTGTGTAGCTAGATCACCTACCAGTGTCTATAACAGCCTGTACAGTAATATGAGATTGGGAGTGGCCAGAAATGTTTTACCATTTTGAGGATTAGTGTGGTGATGATTGTACATCTATTCTGTTGCTATAGTATATAGTTCTTATTTTACTCTGATACCTATTGTTGTTGGATTGTAATAACTTCTTTGAATAGGTTTTGTTGATGCTTCGTATGCATAAGGTATATCCTTGTGCATGCGGTGGGTCTGTCGACGTAATCCGAGCTTCCAACATAATCCGGGGCTAACAATTTTAATCAAGTATAAGGGTAACTTGGGATTATAAATTGGCAAATTCTTTCTGTATCATCCATTGGATCAAAATCGACAATCTAAAATATTTCTATTAGAATTACTTTTTGAGTAAAGAAGTTTAAAATCCAGTGTACATTAATTCATCATAAAAGCAACAAATGAGATTCTCTATACTCGATTAGCATGAGAATTAGAAGAAGTGACAGTTTTTTTTTTTTTTTAAATACTAACAAAACTCCCTCCTTTTATAGTAGTAAGTATAGATAAAATAGAAATGTTTTCGACTGAAAAACTTCAAATCAAGTCCGACTCTAGAAGATTTTTTTTTTATTTTTAGAATAGAAAATTAATGTTTTCTTGTTTGTTTGTAGATGTGATTATTGTATTTGCGATACTTTGAGGTACTTTGCATTGGAAAAAATCTATGAATAGCATTCACCAAACCTCCTATCCGAAGATATTGGCTTTTTAGAAAAGAAAGAAAATAATCATGTTATGGCGTTTTAGTGTAGTATACTGAATTTTCATATACTTTCCTGAACTTTGACCAAATTGGGCAACGTGTGGGTGAAATGGTGTTTGAGACTATTTAAGGGAGTTTAGAGGGACCCGGATGAATTATAAATAAGTTGGAGTGCGTTTAGAGTGGAAACAAGGTTTATAGAGCAAAAAAAAATAAAAAAAGGTGTGGTTTGAGTAAAAATTTCATGACTTGGAGAGGTTAAGTTGAAATTGTTTGGGGGACTATAAATGGACCCCTACTCACTTCTCCTCTCATTTCTCTCCACACACATAAGAGAAAACCCTGCTCTTTTCTCTCAAGCTCCATCTCTCTCTCACTCTTCCTTACTCTCTAACTTCTCTCTCTCTCCCTGGTAATCTCTCCAACAAATGAAAATTGGAGGACAGAAGGCTTACTTGGAGGTGAAGCAAACTCTTGTGCAAAAGAAACTTGAGGAGAGGAAAGCACCTAAGGTGAGATTTTGAGATTTTGAGTTAGGGTTTTTTAGTAAATCCTTCGAAATAGAGATAGTTGGAAACTCTACGTGATTCTAATCTAGATTATCGAAAGAATTATGGAGATTTTTGGGTTATTTAGTGAGAAATAGGTTTCTAGGGTTTTGAAAGAGGGCTTTAGGATTTGTAGGGTTTTGATCTAAATTGATCATGTAATCTTCTAATCGAAGGTTGTCAAAGAACGCCGAGTAGCTTCGATTCGAAGAGTAGTGGCGTTTCAGTGGTCAATTGAGGAAAATTGTGCTGAAATCAAAGGATTTCATTTATTAGCACCGAAAAGTGCCGAATTTGCGTCGGAAGTTAAATTGCTTGGAATTCCTTGCAATGTCACGCCCCGGAGTCCTTTTTAGGTTAAAACGCAGCGAAATTTTTTTTTTGAAAACCTGACCCCAGGGTATGCCAGATCCACCACAAATACAGGGAATCCACTGTTCACACGGACAGAGTCTCCCCTGTATTTGCACGGCGTCGCACAAATACAAGAGTATAACTAGGATACAACAACCATAATGAATAAACAACAATCACTATTCATTCACCATTCATCACAGATTTACCATTCATAGTTCAATTCATAATTCCACGACTATTAGTTAAAATGTTTCCAACTCAGAAACGGGTTTTGAAATACTAAGTTATGAAAACTACGAAAAACCTTTTGAAAGCTGTTTCCCACACGGAGACTTTTGCTTTTTAAAACACGCTACCACGAGGGGTAAAAAATTATTTTTTTCTTTTTAAAACCGTAAATCCTTTATTCATTTCTAGAAATTCATATTACACAATTGTAATGACAAACTGAACCAATAACTGTCTAAGTCAAATAATCCGAAATAATGAAAGTAACAGCAAAACTGAACAAACCGGGTCGGAAGCTCTATCGACTGCTACGAAAGTGTCTCACGTCTCGTCTCACGTCTCACCACCCGCAATACCTGAAAAATAGTGGGGGAGGTGAGAACATGTAAACATGTCTCCCCTCCTAGTGGGTACCGCAAGCCGAAAAAGGCGAGGAGTACTCACCGGATCAGGAAGAGATATATAACAATATGGTAAACAAATACTGATGCTGATATAAAGAAACTACAGTAGCTATAACAGATAAAGAAGAAGTAATAAACAATACTGCTACTGTAAGGAATGCAAAGCCAAGTATGCCTCAAGGTAACCAAACCAAAACTGTACCCAATCTGATGCCTGCTATATTGGTCCGCAGACCTCAAGCGCTGCCTGTCACTGAACTGCACCGACCTGATTCACCCGCCCCACAGGACGACCCATCCGGATAAGCACACCTACGGTCGGTGGCCAAACCGACCCGGTGTCGTGAATACCCCCAAGTGTTGTGACTAAGTCATGCTAGTATGCTCAATACAAAACCGACTGAAGCCGGTACCTAGGCCGAAGCCAGAAATAAGGGCGTACAACGCCAAACTACGATCAACCAGATCGAAACATATGACAAGAGAGTCGATGTGTTGCCTGGACCCAAGGTCCACAAAGTCCAACTGACCAACAAGGTCCCTGATACGAAGTACGAGAACCGACCAACCAGGTCAACAGATACGGAATGCACAACCAACCAACTAGGTCAACAGATATTGAATGCAACAACAGACCAACTAGGTGAACAGATACGCATGTAGATAGAACTACTCTACTCCCACTCAAGATACTAAACATGCAAACAACGAGTAGAGTATAGCGAATAAATAAAGGTGCAAGGCTCAATATACCATGCGATAGTAACAACAGAAGAGTAAAGGTAAGAAACCATCACCAACCGTGCACCACTGTACAGACATCAGATCGAAGTACCCACCTGTAAGGATGTCGCGTCTGTCTCCTGACTGCAAAAAAATGTCGACAGGACCTATAGAGGGTCCACCGGGTTAGTATCTAACCCACAACTAATAACCACAGTATCCACAACCCCACAAACAATTTCACGAAGATCGGTTTCCCAATACCGATTACCGTAACTCGCCGGAAGTCCCGAAAACCACACCGGGACACCGTCGGGACCCACTAAGTGTCCCGAAACTCACCGACTCGTGTCACGAGTCACCTGCTGCCCCAAAACACTCCAATTTGGATGTTTTGGCAGCAAACACAAGATAACACCACTACACAATTATCGCCGGATAATTGTACGAATCCGGGTTCCCGAAAGTGTCTATTTCAACACCGGAACCCACCGTCGCTCACCCATCATCACCGAACCCACAAAATGATGATGGTGACCAGCCAACAAGGCTCAGCAATAATTTACAGGATAACCAAACCACGTCGGAAGAAATCCGAACCGAAATCGCGTTCTTTCGGCGAATTTCGCCGAAAAACGCGCCGGAATCAACCTTTCGATTTCCGCAAAGACTATCGGATCATGGACAACCAGTCCAGAGGTCACCACACACACACATGCACCGCCCACAGTAGCCACAAGGTGTACAAATGCATAAAAGTCCCTATGTTTACATAAAATCCATCATTTTATGTAAATCGGGCAACTTCTATGACTCGTTCTCACAAACTGAGGACTTCTAAGTTCCGCCGAGACATGTACTGACAGGTCTCGACGTGCCGGAGGCCGTGCTCACCTTTCGAAGAACTGCCGGCCACTGTGGCACACGTGGGAGCGACTCGAAATTCAGCAAAAACTGCGCGCTGAAACTAAAACGCTTCAAATTAACACATCCGACGCTCATAGACCCTAAATGAGGTGAGCACTGTGATCAGCACTGATGGACGATCACCGTGCTTACCTCTGGAGGCATCGGAATAGCCTCGGGTCGCCGGAACAGAGGGAACAATCCCGAACAGTGCACAAAACCACAAAACTCTGCTTACCGGCCAGGGGAGAGCTAGAGCTGGCCGGCAGCAGCCGGAAGGCGGGAGCTCCGGCCGGGGACGAGCGCGGAAGGTCGGAGGGGTCCGGGGCAGGTGCTGTCCGGCGGCGGAAGGCGGCCGGTGGCGCAGCGGCACAGATCAACCCGCGACTTGCTCTCGGGTTCATGGGTTTCCTGGCGGCGCGGCGGCGGGGAACGGCGGTGGCGCGCGGAGGCAGGGATCACCCAGGCTCGACCTGGGTGACTGCTGCTGGCCGCAAGGAGCTCGGGCACCTCCGGCGGGGCGCGGGGACGGCGGAGGTCGGCGGGTACTGCGCCGGGAATGGGTCTCGACCGAGGGAAAGGCTTCCTAGGGTGTCTTGGGCCTTCTCTGATGTCGAAAGCCGAGGGGGTGGTGGCAAGGTGGAGGAAAGAGGTTGATCAAGCCATTCCGGCGGCCGGGGAAGCTCGCCGGCGGCCGGGGTGCGCACACTGCTAGGGCATGGACCCGCAGATGACGGCTAGGGCACAGATAGGGGGCTAGGTCGAGTAGATCTAGGGTTTCGTGCATAGAAACCCTAGATGCACACTATATACATAGTGCAATTTCGCACAAAAGTCCACCGAAGCTTTGTATTTCTTACCCAGTCCTTCATAGTAGGTAACTATCGCGTATTCGCACCTCCACATTCGATCTCGTGCGATTCGGTCCATAAAATATGGGGACATTTGCGAAGTTTCCGATTTGCCACAATCGACCCCTTTCCAAACATCATGCAATATCCGGCAATCCGTTCATCGAATTTTCGAACGGATTATACCATCGCGTTCAGCACGACGAAGGCAATGAAACTAGGATCTTTCTTTGTCCGATTTGGTCTCCGATTCGCGACGAAACCAACACTCTTTGTTTCCACCAAATAACTACTTATATGAAAATATGTAATTTCAATCAAACCCCTTTTTCTCGACATCCGTGTATCAGAACCTAATTCTATCATTGCCATTGGGTCCAGAATGGTCGAGCCGTTTGAAACGAGCTATTGGAGTGCTATGATCGGACTCCAATACGCGCCAGAAGCCAACTCTACTCCGTGGCTTCACCGAAAAACCGGGTTACTATTCACTTTAAGTGAAAACTAATAATCGCGTAACTTCTCCATTCTAACTCGTTTTTTTCTGAAACTTGACGAGTGCTTATGTAATTAAATTACATACATAAACATCGTCAACAGAGAGTTTAGTTGCACTGTCAAAATCTCAGTCCTTACATGCAATTGGCATCGAATCGAGGTGGGCGGTGCTACTCAGAATAGTTGAATTTCTTTCTATATTTATGTTGCCATTTTTGATCATATATGTATATATATGTAGAAATCATGCATTTAGGGTTATTATTGTGTTTGAGCTTTCAATTTCCTCGCATACTTCCTAAAGTAGAGTTAGACAACTTGGGTCAGGAACTCGGACACAGACATTGGGAACCCTATAATGCAAGGAATGAAAATGTGAACTAGAAAACATTATGAAACATTGGTGACATAAACTTGGTGGCATGTCATAACTAGTTATGTATGATAGCACTTAGTGGTATATTGCCATAGAGCATATGAATTGAGGCAGATGCTAGGAATTGGTCGATTCCCCTGATGTTGCTACCCTAGTTAGTAGGGTACCCTCGGGATGAGAGGACTAGATCATACTCATATTGTATGTTTGGCTTGTGGTGGTCACAACACTACAAGCAGTGAGTTCCGGAGTTGTCACACATGGGTTCGGCGGAATTCTGCCTAGCAGACGTCTCTAGTTTGGGTTGAGCGGAATTCTCCTCACTAGATGGCCCTGGTTTTGTGAGTGGGCTCAACCTTCGGGTGAACCAATATGATTGGATTAAAAGGTAAAATTGCTAAGCATCATGAGGATAGAAACATTTATTGTTTACCCAGTTTTATATTGTATAGGTATAGTAGTTGTATCAGGTGCATATTATTGTCAATTTCCTTCTTACTACTTATACTTGATTAGACCTAGTGGGAAAGTCGGCAGGGTCAACGGTCGAACCCATTGGGAACTTCTTTTAGTTCTTACCCCCTTATTTTGCAGAGCCAAGCACGAGTGGAGCGGTCGAAAATCGCGACAAGGGCACAGCGCACTAGGTAATGGACTCTCGTGCATTAACTTACCCTGTATAAAGAGTGGTGCTTTTGTATTATGAGATAACTTGTAAGGCTTCACTTGAGAGATGAAAATATGTAAATGTCATGTAATGATGCCTGTATGTGTTATGTGCGGGAGTTGATGTATTTTGGAATAATGAATGTGAAGCTTAAGTGTTTTAGTTGTAATAGTTAAGTAATCTATCTCTCGCTCCTATATTATTGTCCTCATGCAATTCATGTATGTTGTTGTTATTCTTGGGCAAAAACTCTATGTACATGATGTTGTTTATGCCTTGGGTGGACATGGGAGGCTCTGTCCGTTCGGTAGTTTGTACGTAGGGGTGGAAACGAGCCGAGCTCGAGCGAGCTTACCTCGGCTCAAATTCGGCTTGAAATTAATTTCGAGCCTAAATTTAAGCTCAAGCTTGGATTGAAATTAATTCGAGCCGAGCTCGAGCGAGCCTAATTTCAAGTCGAGCGAGCTCGAACCCTAAACGAGCCGCTTGAAATTCTGAACATTATACGATCAATAGTTTAATTTGTATAGAACATTATCTATAATTTGATACAAAAATATGTCTAATAGTTCAAAGTACAAAATAATTATATGAAAACATAGTATATAATAATATTAAAAAATATCAATTATGCAGTTGAATATCTATTGTTTTCAGCCTCACATGTCTTTTCTTCCGCTTCAATTTTCTATATTATCATTTGCATTTATTGCGATGTGTTCATTAAAATTAAGATAAACTATACGTATAGTTATAAAATATGGATTAAACTACCCAACGTCATATTATAAGTTAAATAATTAAAATTTTATATGAATAATAATTTTTTTACTTTTAAAAATATTCTGCTATATTTTTTCAAGATACAAGAATTATGTTGTAGAGTTTGTAGGTGTCTTATTTGTATAGCGGTTGTGGTGTTTGTGCGTTTTGAGTGTTGATGTGATGATGGATCTCGTGGGATGTTTAGAGGGCTTCCGCTTGGCACTTAGCGCGTGGAGGCAAGAAAATGAGAAAGGAGAGAAACAGATTGAAAATTAAACTCTTGTAAAAGAAAGAAAAAAATAAGAAAGGAAAAAAATAATAAATTAGTAAAATATTCGCTCTTTTATTTGTCTATTTGGGTTTATTTTTAATGGGCCAACAAAATGGCCAATTTTAAACTAAAGCTCAGCATGTATTCACTCAGCCTATATATTAAGTAAAGATATCTATAACGAATAGATATATATACATATTATACTTATATAGTATATATTAGTGTAGAGCTAACTTGCTATCGAAATATAAAGGATTGATGTTTTTTGAATTTTTGACCCTTTGTTATTTAAAATTATATGTTGGGAATGATTGCAGGTCTCCCCGAGTGATTAAATAATACTCTTAGCCGCATTGAGTCGCCCCTACAATGGTAATAATAATATTAATCCAAAGATAAGAAACGATTAAAGGGATTGATCTAAGAATAAAAAAATCGAAAGCACCAGATCTCTATACTTTCGATAGCATAGTAGCTCTACTATATATATATATATATATATATATTTGAGCTTTTCGAGCTTTTCGAGCCTAATTCGAACGAGCCGAGTAATACTCAAGCTCGGCTTGAAATGAATTTCGAGCCTTTTTTTTTGTTCAAGCTCAGCTCATTTAATTTCGAGTCGAGCTCGAGCGAGCCAAATATCGAGTCGAACGCGAGTCGAACGCGAGCCGGCTCGCTCATTTGCCAGCCCTATTTGTACGCGCGCCCGAACCGACCAAAGTGGCAGTCTTGAGGTGTAACATTTAGCCTGAGTTCTCTATTGGAACTTCACTTATCTGTGGCACTTGCTATGTTTGGTTGCTCGACTCGGGTCGAACTTAGATGGTCGAACTTGATGAATCTTCGATTAGGAACTAATGAACTGGTCCGGAACAATCAAACCATCCGGATAAGTTTCAACTGTTGCGAATAAGGCGGAGGCCGTTCCAACTACTTCAGTTAGGATAAGGCGGAGGTGGTTCCAACTACTTCGGTTAGGATAAGGCGGAGGTGGTTCCAACTACTTCGGTTAGGATATGGGTCAAGGAGGTTCCAACTAATTCAGTTAAAATATAGATCGAGAGGGTTCCAACTAATTCGGTTAAGATATGGATCGAGAGGGTACCAACTAATTCGGTTAGGATATGAATCGAACTAATTCGGTTAAGATATGAATCGAGACGGTTCCAACTAATTCGGTTAGGATAAGATCAATGTGGTTTCAACTACTTCGGTTAGAGTAAGAATAAAGTTGTTATTTTCAAAATATTTTGTTCTTATTTTCTTGTTAGCCGGAAGGCTATAAATAGAGGCCCTACTAGCTCTTATAAATCATTCCAATTTTAGAGAGAATTAATATACAGACTCTTCCACATACAAATATTGTGTTCTTTTCTTTTTTTTTCTTGTTAATCTGGTTTCAAATATCCATCGAGGAGGCACTGCGACATTGCTTCCTCCGTCGATGGATCAGGTGGTATCAGAGCATCTGACCCTAGTGTAAGGTGTGAATTAGAAGCGTCTACAAAGCTACCGGCGAACAACTCTCCATCCTTGACATCTTCCGCAAGCCATCGGCGAGGAAAACGAAAAGCACATCTATCATGTCTGCAGACGAGCAGATAGCAATGCCATCCGACCTTGCCGCCAAGGTCGCCGTGCTGTCCGACGACATGAAGACCGTTTTAAATTGGATCAAGACCCAATCTGCAGCACCATCGGCAATGCCGATGGAGAAGAGCGGTCGGCTCGTAGGAACTCCTCCAAAGGCACGTGTGACGCCGATGAAGGACGCTGCTGAGGATACCTCGGGTGTGCGAGACGACGACGACTCTGACGATGATGGAAGCTTAGCTCCGTCGGTTGTAGAAGGGAGGTCGCAACTGTTTAAGGTTGAGGCCAAGATCGAGATCCCCGACTACGACGGTGTTGTCGACACCGAAAAGCTGGATGCCTGGCTTGACCAACTGGAGACGTACTTCGACCTCTACAACTATAGCAACGAGGAAAAGGTAACTTTCACAAAACTAAAACTTGTAGGTCATGCTTTGACTTGGTGGACGGCCACTCTCCAAACTTCCGCCAACGAGGAGTTCACCTGGAGTCAATTTAAACGACAGATTCGCCAGGAGTTCTACCCTATGGGATATGAAGAAGAGCGATGGAAGCGCTGGCATCTCTTGCGCCAAAGACGCGACCAGACAGTGTAGGACTACACCACCGACTTCCGGCGCCAAGCCTTGGCGCTTGGCATCTCCCTCGACGATCCATAGGTTTTTCGTAAATACACCGCGAGCCTACAGGAGCGCATCAATGATGAGTTTCGTCTTTTCAGTGTTCGTGATATCGCCTCGGTGAGCCAAACAGCCATGGCAATTGAACGAAAGAGCAAACTATCTTGCGAAGAGAAGCCATCTAGAGAGTCTGTTGCGGGCTCGAAAAAGTTCAAAAAAAAGGGCTCTAAAAAGAAGGGGTCCTCTGATCCTGATTTGTACTGTGATCATTATAAAGTCACAGGACATGTCAAGGATTGATACTGGAAGCTCCATCCAGAGATGAAACCAAAGAAAAAGGATGATCGTAGTAAACGCACAACAACAACGGCAACGACATCCGTAGGATCGACAAGTGATGCTCCTACCTTAATCGGACAGATTGATCAAACAGACACTAGCTTGTCTTTGATGGCTATGCCGAAGGAGACAAGCCTGTGCCCGTCAAGTCCAACTGATAAGAGAGAGGAGTTCTTCACTTTTCGAGTTCAAGTAAAAAATAAGATGATCGATGCCATCATCGATCCCGGCAGCCAAAAGAACTTGATCTCAGAGAACCTAGTTCAAAGGCTGTGTTTGTCGACTACACCACACCCACACCCATATCCATTAGGGTGGATTAACAGCAACATCGAGATGAACATTGATCGCCAATGTAAGGTGAAGTTTGCACTGACCGGCGTCTACATCGACAAAATGCTGTGCGAGTTTGTGCTGTTGAACATTTGCAACCTCATCTTCGGCAGTCCCTACCTATAGGACCATGACGCTACCTTTTTACGTCGTCCTTAGCAATACCAATTTATTAAGGATGGACAAAAATTTTTGTTCACCATAGAGCCATTATCAACAACTGTAGACCTGGTAACCGCTTGCCAGGCCATGAGAATGATCAATGCCTGTCAAAAATTTGCCTTACTCGTCATTCAGCCAGTTATATCTGAGGAGGCAAACAATAAGATATTAAGCCTAGTATGCAAGGAAAAAACTGATAATGTAGCTAAACTTATCGGTGAGCATCAGGTTCTATTTCAAGAAGTACGGGGACTGCCACCAAAGCGAGCCGTGGAACATGAGATCCAATTGATCAACAACGCTCCATTGCCAAATCTCGGCATGTACCGAACCTCGGTGGTGGAGAATGAGGAGATAAAGCGACAGGTGACTAAGTTGCGCGAGAGTGGTGATATCAAACCGAGTAGCTCCCCCTGTAGCTCTCCGATTGTGATGGTGCCAAAGAAAGACGGCGGGTGGCGAATGTGTATCGACTACCACGCTCTCAACAAAATCACCATCAAGAACCGGTACATCTTACTGCGGATCGATGATCTCTTGGACCAACTGAAGCACGCTCGCTACTTCACCAAACTGGACCTAAACTCTAGCTATCATTAGGTCCGGATCCGAGAGGATGACACCTGGAAGACCGCGTTCAAGACTCGACAAGGCCTGTTTAAATGGCTCGTCATGCTATTCGGCCTTTGCAATGCACAAGCCACTTTTATGCGATTGATGAACGATGTTATATGCCCCTTCCTCGATGACTTCGTGATCGTCTACCTCAACGACATCCTCATCTACAGTCGATCGTGGGAGGAGCATCTGGTGCATGTCAAGAAGGTCTTCATGCTGCTCGAGGAACACCAACTCCGCTTAAACCCTAAAAAGTGTGAGTACGGCAAGCAAAGCCTGGTGTATCTCAGGTTCGTGGTGGGCGGCGGCGAACTTCAGATCGACCTCGACAAGGTCAGGGTCATCAAGGAGTGGCTTAGGCCCAAAAATGTAACGGAGGTGCGTAGCTTCATGGGTGCTTGCTAATATGTCCGAAAGTTTATCCGACACTTTTCTGTCCTTACTGCCCCTCTACATGCACTAACGAAGGTACAACGCTTCTTGGAGAGCATTCATAAAGTACATAGCGAGGTGGAGCGACAATTACAAAAATCTCAGGAGAAGTATAAAGAACGACATGATCAACATCGAGTGAAAGGCAATTTCCGAGAGGGTGATCTCGTCTAGCTCCATCTCAACAAAGAGCGCTTAAAAGGCAAGGGTAAGAAACTTAAACCAATTCGTTATGGACCTTTCAAGATCCTAACCAGAATTGGTGAGAATACTTATCAATTGGAGTTACCCGCATACCTGAGGATGTATTCGGTCGTCAATGTCGAAAACCTAATGTCCTTCGAGCCATCAATGTTGGACGATGAGCCCAAATAAGTACTGCCATCCGTGGAAGATCTCGTGGTGGAACGCGAAGAGCAGCTAGCTGAGGATACTATCCTAGAATGCAAGGTCACGACGACACGCAAAGGTGAATGTGAATCCTTCTGTGTTGGACGGAAAGGTCAAAAGCCAAGTGCCGCTAAGTGTTTCACAAGGAAAACTGGGAAAACTCAATTTCCTCATTTGCAGTTCTAAATCCTGCAGTTGTTGGTTCCTCTCAAAAATTGGGGAGCCATGATCCGGGACGATCAAACCATCCGGATAAGTTTCAACCGTTGCGGATAAGGCGGAGATCGTTCCAACTACTTCAGTTAGGATAAGGCAGAGGTTGTTCCAACTACTTCGGTTAGGATAAGGCGGAGGTGGTTACAACTACTTCGGTTAGGATATGGGTCAAGGAGGTTCCAACTAATTCGGTTAAGATATGGATCGAGTGGGTTCCAACTAATTCGGTTAGGATATGAATCGAACTAATTCGGTTAAGATATGAATCGAGACGGTTCCAACTAATTCAGTTAGGATAAGATCAAGATGGTTTCAACTACTTCGGTTAGAATAAAAATAAAGTTGTTATTTTCAAAAAATTTTGTGGCCAATTTGCATAAAAAATCCACTTATTTTGGGCTTTTGCAAAACCGGGCCACCTTTTTCGTTTTTGCAGATTCGGTCCACTTTTTCAGCAAACTGACCAAAATACCCTTTTTACTTTTTCTCTTTCCTCTTTCTCTCTCCTCTTCGTTTCTCTCGTTCTTTTTTTTTCTCGCCGGCAGAGCGGAGGCGGAAACGGTCCGTCTCGCCTCCCACCCTCATTCTCTAGCACTCGCGCGCCCTCACCCTCGCCCTTGCCCTTGTCCACGCACCTCCTAACTTCCTCGCCTCCAACCCCGCTAAGGCCGCGCCACGACTTTTTTTTTTTTTTTGCTTTTTTCTTTTCTTTTCTNCGCGGCGCGGCCTTAACGGGGTCGGAGGCGAGGAAGGTGGGGGTGCATGGACGAGGGCAAGGGCGAGGGCGAGAGCATGAGGGTGAGAGGCGAGACGGACCATTTCTGCCTCCGCTCCACTTCCGCTCTACCCGCGAGAAAAAAAAAAAGAACGAGAGAAGTGAAGAAGAGAGAGAAAGAGGAAAGAGAAAAAGTAATAAGGGTATTTTGGTCAGTTTGCTGAAAAAGCGGACCGAATCTGCAAAAATGAAAAAGGTGGCCCGATTTTGCAAAAGCTCAAAATAAGTGGATTTTTTATGCAAATTGGCCAAATTTTGTTATTATCTTCTTGTAAGCCGAAAGACTATAAATAGGGGCCCTATTGGCTCTTATAAATCATTCCATTTTTAGAGAGAATTTATATATAGAGTCTTCTACATATAAATATTGTGTTCTTTTCTTTTCTTTTTCTTTTTAATCTGGTTTCAGATATCCATCGAGGAGACGCTGCGACATTGCTTCCTCCTCCGACGGATCATGAACTCCAACGAATTGAAATTTTAGCTTAGAACTCTAGATGACCAGAACGTCATGACGATGAACTTTGCAAAGCTAATTAAATCTACCAAACTATAGATTTTAATTTGGTACCGGTACTGGACTGAAGTATCGGTACTCAATTGCGAAGAGATAGGGAGAGTTCTCTGGTTTTGCAAAACTCTCCCAAGTATCGATTATAATTTGCTGAGTACCGATACTCATTCGGGCACGTCTAGTACACAATAGACAACAGTGAAATCCAGTGTTCGGGTTCTGTGGAACTGGTCTAGAGTACCGAAACTGCTGAGTGGTATACTGGTACTAAAGCTCGCGTATCAGTGCTCAACTCTGCGAACAATATATTTCAGCTAGTTGCAGATATGATTGATTAGAGAGTTTAAATGAAATTTTAGCACTCCATATAACCCTTCATAGCCAAACACTCATTTCTCTCTCACACATTATCTCTTCTCCCTCTAAAAGGGAAAAAAGCCTTGCTTTGTCCCTATTGTTGGATCTCTTTGATCTATCACATTGGAGGCTTAGAGGAGATCTAGAACGCCAACGAGAAGCTCATGGAGGGAGAAGGCAACTATCTCAACCCACATTCGTTCCATTTGGAGGAGAAGAGATGAGTTGAAGTTTAGGATTTGTTTTTAGAGCTTTTTTCAAATTGGAGATTTTTGGGTTCTAACTTGATTAGAACTTCTTTTTAGGGTTTAATTTCTTGAGGTTCTAATGAGATAATTAAAAAAGAATCCCCTAAGAAGATTTAAGTAGAGATGGAGAATATCACTGAAATAAATTTGATTTTCTTTTGGTCTAAAGTTTTTTTAGTTCAAATGCATGTATTTTTATATAGTGTAGACCAAGATGTCATGCATGTGCGTGTAAGGAGACTTGAGAGGTCTTATGGGCTTAGGAGCACTTGACCTAAAAAATAAGATTTTCAACCTATTTGCCATGTTAAAATATGAGCACATGCCATATGTAAATCGAGTATTATGTGAACCTTAAAACATAGATGACTTTATAGAGGTATTAAACCTAGGATGGAACCTAAGGTGCGGCACATAATGACACATGAATTCTGAACAAAACTTGAGCTTGAGAAGAAGGAAATTTGTGAATGAACTTTGCGAATATCCTAGCGGACATGAGAACTTAAGGTGTTACTAAGATATAAGTCATGACCTTCTGGAAGTGTTATATTGGGTGATGTTGATTACCCTTGATGCCCTACTCCATATAGGGTGATGCCGATTGCCCTCGACACCCTATATTGTTCTTGGAGCAATTTCCTTCGACTCCAAATGCCTACTGATTGGAGTTGTTGATTGCCTTCAACTCTTCATGAAGTGTTTAGCAAGAGGTGGAACCAAACTAAATGGTTGGTTAGAGAGAAAAAAGATTGGGACAATCATGTAGGCCAATGACATAATAAATCATTATAACTTATTGTATATACTTGAGGCATAATAGTTGTACCTTTTTTCTATGCATTACTATTGTAGTAGCAATAGATTTATTTATTATTATTATTCTACTAATGCCTCCTTTAGACTGAGTGGGTGTGGACCGCCACATTTCACAGTTGGGCCTATTGGAAACTTATTTTATGTTCTCAGCCCATTGTTGTTGATATCTTTTTCAGAGCCATCTATCGCTAGTGATGCGCGGGATCGTGCAAGAGCGTTGCGAGTTAGATAGACCGTGTTAGTCAGTCTAGAGGGTACTATAATTTGTTAGAATAACAAACATGTAATATGTTAGGATGCAATGAGTAGTAACCTTTAAAGAAGTTTTGATTGTATTAGTTTTAATTTAGAAGTTAAACACTCTGATTCTTTATTGTACTCATTTCATGTATCTGTTGTACAGGTTGGTGCATATTTTCGCTTCGTACAGATAATGGGAACCTTGCCCGTTTGGCGGGTCTATTGCACATGGGCCATGACACTCAGAATCCAACTTTCTTGATAAACTCCAATCTTATTCAAAACTAATCACGATAATCTGTAAGAGCTAAAGTGAGCTCAGCTACTTGTTTACTCATGTAGAGTCACGCCCCAGCAAGTGGGTACGTCCTCCAGAGGTGTAGCCCTACAGTTGGCATATACTCGAGCCCTCGAGCCATTTTAGTTGGGCATCGGTGCAGGTTTGTTCGTTTTTGGCAGCTCGCCAGACACAACGCAGGCTTAACCAGACTCGGAGCTGGTCGCCGTAATTGGGCAACATTGACAAAGTGATTTAACACAATTGACGCATAATGTTCTAGATTAGATGATTGATATAAAGGCTTACTCTTATAGAGGCATAATTGTATCGTCACATTCATTAGAATAATCAATCTATTGTTGTTGCGAAAGGTCTCTTTTCTCTGATCGATCGCTTATGCAATATTTATAATTTGTTAAATTCGAATCAGAATCCAACCTTTCTAATAAACTCAAATCTTATTTGGAAACTGAATCACGAAGATTTGGGCTGAATCAAACCATCTAATAATTGAATCTTGATAATTTTGGCCAAATATTAGAACTGCGAAATGCTTTTCGCTCGCCAAACAATGAATGACAAAGATTGCCTTCTACTATTTTCATCCAATCAATTAATTTGTATTTTACTCCTCCACGAGCTTTCCTTCGAGAAGAAAAGCCCCACCGCTGCATTCTAATTCAGGCCAACTTGGTCCGTGACTGTCTGAAATATAAAAAGGCAGACAAGGACTTCACATGGTATCTTAGTCCAACTACATCACATTATATGCAATAATTATCCGATAGCTTCGACAAAGAAAGGAGTTAAAGAAGCTAAAACCAAAAGGAAGCTGCTCTTTTTCTGAGAAGTTTGGCAAAGATAACGCCTCTCACTTTCTAAAGTCGCCAACAATATGATGACAAGCGAGAGTGCCTAGCATGTTAATGAAAGCAAAAAAAATTTCTTTAAAGTACACCAGTCTTCACTTTTAAAAAGAGAGATGTTATTGGCATGTTATTGATGGTGTGATACAAATATGACACGTTAAACTTACTCGATAAAAGTGATCCGTGCTATTATTATTGCTAATTAATTTTTATTCTTACTAAATATACAATATTGAAATATTTTTTTAGCTATTTAAAGTTTTTGAAAATTAATAATTATTTTATATACTATTAGAACTGAAGATCTGTTAAGCTCCTAATTTTTTTATAAATCCTATTTCTTTATCCATTTAATTTAGTTTTCAGCTTAAACTTGTAAAGAGGATTATGGTTGTTTACAAGTATTAAAAACCAAAAAACACAGGCCAATTTGCATAAAAAATCCACTAGTTTTGGGGTTTTGCAAAACCGGGCCATCTTTTTCGTTTTTACAGATTCGGTCCGCTTTTTCGGCAATCTGACCAAAATACCCTTATTATTTTTTCTCTCTTCTCTTTCTTTCTCCTCTTCTTTTGTCTTGTTCATTTTTTTTCCCTCTCGCCGAAGAAAGCAACGGAGGCAAAGGCAGAAGCGGAGGCGGAAACGGCCGGCCTCGCCTCTCACCTTTATGCTCTCGCCCTCGCCTTTGCCCTCGCCCGCGCACCCCCCACCTTCCTCGCCTCCGACCCCACCGAGTCCGTGCCGCGATTTTTTTTTTCCTCTCCGACTCTCTTCCACCGTCCCTGACAACGACACATCTCTCGACTTTCCCCGCCCTTCTTGTCTTCTCCCTCTCTCTCCTCCTTTGCCGCCTCCGATGGCGATGCATCTTCACCGACGTCGATACCGTGGAGATCGCTGCAGCGCTGCAGCCTCGGAGCGGGGGGTCCTTAGCGGCATCGTCGCCGACGCCGTGGCCGTTGACAGAGAGGGGTAATAAAAAAAAATTATAGAAAAAGCAAGAAAAAAAATAAAGAAAAAAAATTATAGAAAAATAAGATGAAGATGAAATTGCACCGTTAAAAAAAAATTATACTATTTTAAAAAAATGTTGCACTATTATGGACATAAGTTGTACTACTTAAGATGTAAACTGCAGCTTTAAGATGAAAATTACACTCTTTAAACAAAAATTGCACTCTTTGAGAGATATTTACACTGTTTCTCCTCTTATTGCACTCTTTCAGATGTAAACTGTATACATTAAGATGAAAGTTACACTCTTGGAGAGATATTTACACGGTTTCTCCTCTTGTTGTACTCTTTCAGATGTAAACTGCACCCCTTTAAGAGAGATTTATACTGTTTCTCCTCTTGTTGCATTGTTTCTCCTCTTGTTGCACTATTTCTTCTCTTATTACACTATTTTTCTTCTTAAACTGCACCCTTTAAGAGGAGAAACTGTATAACAAGAGGAGAAACAGTTATAAATATCTCTTAAAGGGATGTAGTTTACATTTCAAAGAGTGCAAGAAGAAGAGAAACAGTATAAATATCTCTCAAAGAATGCAACTTTCATTTAAAGAGTGTAATTTTTATCTTAGTGGGTGCAGTTTATATCTGAAAGAGTGCAATAAGAGAAGAAACAGTGCAAATATCTCCCAAAGAGTGTAATTTTAATTTAAAGAGTGTAATTTTCATCTTAAAGCTGCAGTTTACATCTTAATAGTGCAACGTTCTTTTAAAACAATGCAATTTTATTTTAACGGTGCAATTTCATTCTCATTTTTCTTTTTCTATAATTGTTAATCTTTATTTTTTTTCTTACTTCTTCTATATTTTTTTTTGTCACTCGTCTCTACCAACGCCGGCGACAACGCCACTAAGAACCCCTGCTTCGAGGCTGCAGCGCCGCAGCGACCTCTACGGTGTCAGCGTCGACGAAGATGCGTCGTCGTCGAAGGCAGCAGAGGAGGAAAGAGAGGGAGAGGACAAAAAGGGCGGGGAAGGGCAAGAGTGGCGTCGTCGTCGGAGATGGTGGAGGAGTTTCGGAGAGAAAAAAAAAAGAGTTGCGACGCAACCTCGGTGGGGTTGGAGGTGAGGAAGGTGGGGGTGCACGGGTGAGGGCGAGGGCGAGAGCATGAGGGTGAGAAGCGAGACGGGCCGTTTGCGCTTCCGCCTCTGCCTCCGCTGCCTCTTCGGGGAGAGAAAAAAAAATGAACGAGAGAAAAAAAGAGGAGAGAGAAAGAGGAGAGAGTAAAAATAATAAGGACATTTTGGTCAGGCAGCTGAAAAAGCGGACCGAATCTGTAAAAATAAAAAAGATGGTCCGATTTTGCAAAAGCCCAAAACTAGTGAATTTTTTATACAAATTGGGCAAAAATTCAAGCCCTTTTTCTTTTGTACTATCAAATATTTTCTAGTTGTACGTGATGTTTGGTTGGATAGCAATCACTTTTCCCAAGGCCATACTTTTTTGGCCATGTAGCCAGCTCAATAGGGGGTCAAGCCGCTATCAGGTGGGCCTTTTTCAAGGTCTTTATGGAAGATCTTTATTTTTTTATTTTTTATTTTTATTTTTTGGTTTGGATAGGAGATTATTACACTATAATTATAATTATAAAAGAGGTGTTTATAGTTAAACTTTTAATAAATTTTTATATTTATTTTTTTTTCAACACTATACCTTTCGCTTATTATTCAGTTTTTGATTATGTGAACAAATATAAACTGCACTATATTTTAAAATTCTATTTAAACATCTTATTTTTAAATTTTATTTGTCAATTATGACCTATATCTAATTTTTGAAAAGAACTACGAATCATAAATAATTAACTATATATTCAGCTTAATCCGCATATAAATTTATTAATATGAACTATTAAACGATTGATACTGTGTTATAAATCTAACTTACTGTTGGTGTGTGACACCCCAATAGTCCCACATCGGATGGGAAAGGAGTTGTCATTGGGTTTATAAGAGACTTAGACACTAGTAATAATAACTGGGCTTAAGCATTTGGGTCGATGGTTGGGCCTAACGAGTTATTATTGCTAGTGGGCTGGGTCGTTACATTTGGTATCAGAGCCGGTTCACCAGCTAGACATGTGTAGCGAATCTCGGCTGAGCCAGGGTCTGGATGACGGGCTAGCGAGACGAGTCTCACATCGCCTGGTGATCTCGGGCTGTGTGTGTGATTGGACTGACGAGGACGTCAGGGCCTTAACGGGGGGAGTCTGTGACACCCCAATAGTCCCACATCGGATGGGAAAGGAGTTGTCATTGGGTTTATAAGAGACTTAGATACTAGTAATAATAACTGGGCTTAAGCATTTGGGTCGATGGTTGGGCCTAACGAGTTATTATTGCTAGTGGGCTGGGTCGTTACATGGTGCCGGAAAAGTAGTGCCACATGGTAATTCAATCCACATAATTAAATAGTAGGAACAAAACAAAAGGTGACATATGATACACCAAGAGCCGAAGAAAAGAACGTCTAAACGGAAAAGCGGTTTAGGCGAGAACGGTTAGAGACGTAAAAGGAGAGTTCCGTGGCCAGCAAGGTATCAACCGAAGTACAATCCGAAAAAATAGGGATGTGGCCGAGAAAACCTCCATGATAAGAATCACCCAATAATTGCAGGCGGAAGAATATATTACTATAAATAGAAAAAAGTGCGACTGTGATAGGAGTCCTTCACATGAGCAAGTGATTGTTATGCATTTTATATTGGCATATTTCGTGAAGTGAGTCAGAGTCATAAAAGTTTAAAAAGAAAGGATGATATTTGAAGACTCGAAGACTCAAATTACGTTTCAACGATGCTTTGTAAATTTTTATAATGTTAGAAGTAATATATGAATATATTTAAGTTATTGAAAATCACTAGAATTGATAAAAATTATAAATATTAAAAGCTGAAAATTTTTATAGTTAAGATCCGATCAAGGTCAGATCCTGATTATCAAGATACGAACCTTGCATGGAGGATCTGGACCTTGATACTCTGAAAAGTATCATGTCCGAACCTTGAATATAAGGTCCGGACCTTGAATCCGTTGTAAGTTTTTTAAAATCAATTTTTTAATTCTAATCTTATTCTAATTGCTTCCAAACCTATAAATAAGATGTGGGGGTATCTCTAAAACGTGGTTAAGTATAAATTATCTTTCAAAAATCCTAGAAGCTTGTAGGGAGCCGTGTTTCTCATCATCTACAACAACCTTCCCTCAAATTGATTCTTGGTGCCCTAGATTTTTAATGTTTTTCTAGAATCAATTTGAGATTTGCTTAGAAACATTTTCTACGGTTCTTTCATATTCATCTAAGCAATAAATTATCACCAATATTATTCATGTTGCTCTGGACGGAGTGCACTCGTGGATTCGAGTGGGCGCCGTGGATTCGACGTGATCAAGGCTTCGTGGATTCGAAGTGTAGACGTTTCGTGGATTCGAAACGTAGCATTTGTGGATTCGAACGTGGGAGTGGACTAGCCATTAGTGTGCGCGTGATCCCAAGATGATAAAAAAGGAGGTTTGAGTCTGTAAAGTCGGTAATCAGCGTATAATCTTTTATTCCTTAATGGATTGTTATCGCGTATTAGTCCCGTAGATTTTTTACTTTAAGTTGGAGTTTTTCTATGTAAATCTCGGTGTGCTATTTTTATTTTTCGCATTTATTTTTGTTGTATTGAGATTTGTGCTTTTCCTATACACCTATTCACACCCCTTTAGGTGGTTGAGAGTATCTAGATAGATCCTAGGGTTTTCCATTACCTACAATTGGTATCAGAGCGGGACAATTTTTCTATCATAATGGGTGAAGGTGGTAATATTCTTATTTTTTATTAGACCAATTAATTATGCTTATTGGAAAATTCAGATGAGAGCTTCCCATTGCAATTGATCAGTAAGCATGGCAAGCCATCGAATTCGGCTGGAAGCATCCAACCGAAATGGTTAGAAATGCGACCGTACCTAAACTTCGAACTCAGTGGTCGGCGGATAAAATCGAAGCATCTTCTTACAACGACAAAGGAATTAATGTCTTATTCAATGCTTTGTCTCAAATCGAACTTTCAAGCGTCTCGGCGTGTGAAACGGCAAAGCAAATTTGGGATACTCTCCAAGTTACGCATGAAGGAACTAACTTGGTAAAGGTTCAAAAACTCTAGATGTTAACAAGCAAATTTGATTCAATTCGCATGGAGAAATATGAAACTTTTATCGAGTATTATACTTGTCTACAAGACATAGTTAACACATGCACAAATTTGGAAGAGAAAATCTCAAAATCGCAAGTTGTAAGAAAATTTTGAGAACTCTTCCCGAAAGATTTCGTCTGAAGGTTGCAGCCATTGAAACTATAAAACATTCGGATGATTTAAAAGTAAAAGAATTAGTAGGTGCCTTACAAACGTATGAGATAACTTTTCCTACTAATCAATCTTCTTTTAAGTCTCATTTTAAAAGTACAGGTGTTGCACTCAAATCTATCAAGGAGGAAGATAGCAGCTCAGATTCCGATGAAGAAATTTCAATTACTGATTTTGTACATCAACTGTCTCTTTTAACGAAGTAATTTCGTCAGAACTTTTAAAAGAACAAAACTAACAAAGCTTCATCTACCAAACAAAAATCTTTTTCCAAAGGATTTTCAAATTCAAAATTCTCTAGAAAAAAGAAAGTTGCAAATTTTTTTTTTAAAAAAGATGATTTTGAAGGAAAAATTCAATATTATAAATGCAAATTAAGACTATGGCCGTATTTCAACGGATTGTCCTACTAAGAAATCTTATAAAAAGAAGGCTTTTGTAAGCGAGAATTTGGGACAATTCTACTTTTGAAGAATCGACAGATGATGGCAAGAGTGGGGAGGGAGTCAGACGTTGATTGCTTAGCCGAGGTGTATCAGCAACTACTTAAAGAATCCAAGTTGGCTAAGCAGAACAAGAAGCTAAGAAAACACTTACTTGAGCTAGAAAATAGGAACAAAACTTTGAGAACAACAAATAAAGCTCTTGATGATGAATGGGAATCGATATTGAAGAACAATGGAATCCTCCAAGAGAAGATAGACCAATCGGAGGCAATGATCAAATCACATCAAGAGAAGATTGGTTTTGTAGAAAAACAACACAAAGAAATCCGTACATCTAACCAAGTTTTCACCAAGCAAGTCCATCAACTCAAATCTGACATACAAAAATTCTTCTCCGGATCAAAGAAACTTGATGATATACTGGAATTGAGTCAAATGAATAAACTTAGAGTTGGATATGAAGGACATATATTGAGAAGGTTAAGAGTTTAACATTCAGTCTCAACAATTTTGAAGAATAAAGTGTGCCCTAGATGTGGAAATAAAGATCACATTAAGTCAAAGACATGCCTGAGAAAAGAAAAGAAAACTCAATCGTCATCTTCTAGACATCAATTGGCATCTTCTAACACTTAACAACCTGGAAGAATTTAAAAGCAACATCAATCAAGTCGAGTACTTCAGAATAACCAGGAGTCAAAGCCACAACAAATAGTTTACACAAAACCGAATGCAACATGGTGACCAATGGTGGATCAAAAGTCAAAACAATCGGTACCCAATCGCAACAAATCAAGACAACCAACAATCCGACAATTTCGGACTCGAAAAAGTTATATCTTTTCTTGTCTTAAGTCTTAATTTATTTGACGTTATGTAGTGCGTTGGTAGGTTTTTATTGCATACCTCTCTTAATCATTGCATTACATTTTTAGGTGCTTTTATTATTACAATTTTTAAATGTTTTTATGTTTGCTAATTGTTTTCAATGTACATTGCATGATTATCACTTTTACTTCATTTTTATTGTTTATGAAGATAATTTATTATAGGAGTCCTTAATATTTATATTCATCAAATTTAGATAATCATGTATGATTTTTAGGCACTTCACCTATCTCGGTTATGTGTATTGTATTTGATGAATGGGAATCTGCTAATAGACTAAACATTGTCAAAGTTTTTTTCAAATAAGAGATTGCATTTTGAAGGGGGTTAGAATTAAAAAAAGAAGAAGAAAACACTCCAATAGTATTAAAAGTTGTGGAAAGAGTTACATCCCAAAAAGAGTTTGAAAACTATCACTATATGTTGAAAAGAGCTACCACTTCGGTCATCCGGTAAGTGTGTTAAGCTACCACATGAAACTCTAATGCATAACCAGAAAGGTTAAAAAAGTGTTCACTAAAAAAAATTAAAATTTTGGTGCAATAAGGTGATATATTGAAAAGATGCTCAAAGAGTCACTCCAGTGCATTACTTGGTTGGTCTCAAATTTAAAAAGTTATACGACGAATTTATGTCATTTAGTGAATAACTATATGTCATTTTCATAATTCTTTATATCTTGATAGCTTTTAGACCTCTAGATTATTTTAATGACTTGATTTTGAAGTATATATGAATTAAGAAATCTCGTAATAATTTATCTATATTTTGAAAATTTTGTAGTAAAATAATTTCTATAAAATTGATGTGCATTAAAAGAAATCTATGTGAATTTTTCAATGTTCATACACTAACATTATTGTTTTTCACAATGCAATCATCATATTTTGATATTTTATCAAGTTAGTTTCGAAATTTTTTAAAAAAATTTACACTTGAGTTTCTTGTATACTACATTCCGGTACTTATATTTAATTTCTATCAAAACTCTCTATTTTTGGTGCTACTCTTTTTGGCACCTTTTGACTAAAAAGGGGAGAGAAATGAGATTTTAAAACAAAAAAAAGGGAGAGATTAAATTTAGAAATTTTGATTAAATTAAAATTTAAAATCATTGTGAGGATTGAGAATTTGACTGTGAAACTAAACTCTTTGTTGTCGATGTTTTTATGTGTAATTGAATTACATAAGCACTCATCAAGTTTCAAGAGAAAACGAGTTAAGATAGAGAAGTTACGCGATCTTTACTAATAACTTAAGTGCATAGTAACTTGGGTTTTTCGGAGAGGACAATCAGTGGAGATAGCTTCTGGCGCGTAATGGACTCCATTCATAACGATCCAATAGCTCGTTTTCAATGGTCCGACTATTCTGGAACCATTGGCCCTGATGGATTTTAGATATGAGGCACGGTTTTCGAGAAAAATAGAGATATATGTATTCTATGTATTTGTGTGCGGGTTTTCCATATTGGTGAGAGGATGGATTTCGTCGCGAATCTGCGACCAAACCAGGTGAAACAAAATCATGAGTTTGAGGCCCCGGTCATGCTGAACGCGCTGGCGTGATCCGATCGGAAATCTGACGGACATATATCCTGGAATCGCATAAAGTTCGCTGAGGGGTCGAAATTGGCAAAACGGCAAAACGAAAAATCTGCGAAAAGCCCAATATTTTATGTACCGTTTTGTGTGATTTCGAACGTCGAGGTGATTGTGTGCAAAATATACGCGCTGGCAAGGACTCAGCTGAAAATAATCAGCTTTGGGGGACTGTCTCATAATATACGCAATATGTATATAATGTTCATCTAGGGTTTCAATGCTCGAAATCCTAGACCTAGCCGGCCGAGCTCCCCAGCTAACCCTAGCCGTCATCAGCACCACCTTGCCATAGCCGCGCGCACACCCCGGCCGTCGGCGAGCGCACTCGGCTGCCGAAAAACTAGCCGGCATTGAAAATCCTCTACGTTGGTTTCTCTCATCTCTGCCGTGAGCAACCCAGAGTCATCCACGCGCTGGGCCTCCATTTCCTGGCCGAGACCAGACCTCTGGCGTCATCCCCACCGGCCCCCGTCGTTCGCGCGCACCGCGGGCGCCACCTGGGAGATCCGCGGCCACCCGCGGTCAGCCCAGACCGAACTCAGCTGAGCACGAGGCCCGCGTGCCGTCGCTGTCACGCCCCGGGGTCCCTTTTAAGTTCCAAAACACAGCAGAAGGATCTAAATTTTTTTTAAAAAAAATCTGACCCCCAAGGTATGCAAGATCCGCCACAAATGCAGGGGGTCCACTGTTCACATGGACAGAGTCTCCCCTGTATTTGCACGGCGTCACACAAGTACAAGATGTATAACCAGGATACAACCACTATAAATGAATATACAACATTCATACATTCAGATGTTCATACACCATTCGTCACAGATTCATATTCAGAATTTAATCATAAAACAACAACTATTAGTTAAAACGTTTCCTACTCGGAAACAGGCTTTGAAATACTAAGTTACAAAAACCACGAGAAAACCTTTTAAAACTGTTTCCCACACGGAAACTCTTTTCTTTTAAAACACGCTACCATGAGGGGTAGAAAACCATTTCCACTTCATAGAAATTCACAAATCTTTATTATATTCAGAAAACCAACTAAAATCTTGAACATTCAAACATAATGAAATACTGAATCATATTAGCTGTCTAAGTTATATCAACAGAAATAAAGGGGATAACTACTAAATTGAACAAACCGGGTCGGAAGCTCTAGCGACCGCTACGAACGTGTCTCACGTCTCGTCTCAACCCTCACCACTCTCAATACCTGAAAAATGATGAGGGAGGTGAGAACATGTAAACATGTCTCCCCTCCCAGTGGGTACCGCAAGCCAATGAAGGCGAGAAGTACTCACCGGATCAGAAAGAGATAATAACAATATGGGTAAGTAAAATACAGTAACAACGATAATGAACGAATGAGATATATATATGCATGAAAGAACGACTACCGCTACTGTATGTATGAATCAACGGACGACACGTCCAAATACCCAATCAGAGATAGCCATATTGGTCCCCAACACCTCAGGCCTGTGCCACAACTGCTCAACCTATACGTGACCCTACGTGACCCTCGCATAAAGCACCCGGGTCAGAAAGTATAAAACCCTCGCATAAAGCACCCGGGTCTCACGGGCTGGCACTCCGAACCACTTTTCCGGAAAAGAACACCCTCTTGCGATGGATCAGACCGCTGGTGTTCGTGAAATGCATACAAGCAGTGGCGATCAATGCTGAATGCTCAATAGCCAACCGTCGGCAACTAGCCGACAATCCTGCCCACTAGGGGCACACTGATCGTATAGGTCATCACAGAATCCAACCGACCAACAAGGTCACTGATACGAAGTACGAGAACCGAGCAACCAGGTCAACAGATATGGAATGCAACAACCTACCAACCAGGTGAACAGATACTGAATGCAACAACCGATCAACCAGGTCAACAGATACGGAATGCAACAACCGATCAACCAGGTCAACAGATATGGAATGCAACAACCGACCAACCAGGTCAACAGATACATATGTAGATAGAACTACTTTACTCCTACTCAGGATACTAAGCATGCAAACAACGAGTAGAGTATAATGGAATAACGTGGGTGCAAGGCTCAATATATACTATGCAATAGTAACAACAGGAGAACAGGGGTAGAAGGATATCACCGAGCGTGCACCACTGTACCGACTTCGGATCGAAGTACCTACCTGTAAGAATATCGCGCCGGTCTCCTGACTGCGAAAGAACGTCAACTGGACCTAAGCAGGGTCCACCGGGTTAGTGTCTAACCCACAATTAACAACCACGAATCCACAACCCCACAAACAATCCCACGGAGATCGGTTTCCCAAAATCGACTACTGTAACACACCGGAAGTTTCGAAAACCGCATCGGAACTCTACCGGGACCCACGAACTGTCCCGGAACACACCGACTCGACCACAAGTCACCCGCTGCCACTAAACACATAGTTTCATGTAACTTGGTAGCAAAAACACTAACTCACTCCGAAACGATTATCATCGGATAATCGTTCCAATCCGGGTTCCCGGAAGTGTCCAATTCGACACCGGAACCCACCATCGCTCACCCGTCGTTTTCGAACCCTCGAAACAATGCGGGTGACCAGCCAACAAGGCTCAGTGATGACACAAATTATCACGAGGCATCGTCAGAAGAATTCCGAACCGAAAACATGTTCCGTCGGCGGATTTCGTCGAAAAACGCACTGAAAATCAACATTTGATTTCCGAAAAAGCCTGGGGCCTTGGACAACCAGTCCAGAGGTCACCCCTGTCCTTACACACTACCCACAGTAGCCACGAAGTGCACAATTGCACAAAAGCCCCTGCAAATACCTAAAATCACATTATTTTATGTGATTTTTGGGGTTTTATGGCCCGACAGCGCAAACCGAGGACCTCCGAGCCTGGCCGAGACACTCACTGATAGGTCTCGACGTGCCAGAGACCGTGCTCACCTTTCGGAGCACTGTCGGCCACTGAGGAGAGCACGGGAGCGACACGAAAGTCTGCGAACTGTGCGCACTGCATGAAAAACATGCTTATCTCGCAAATCAAGGGCTAGTTGACCCCAACGAAGGTAGCCACGATGATCAGCAATGATCAAGGATTATCGTGCTCACCTTCAGAGGTGTATGGTACGTTTGTTTCCCGGCAATGAGTTATGACTACGGTTATGTGTGGTACATTCCTCGCCCGGCAATAACTTATGATTACGGGTATGTGTGGTATATGACTCGCCCGGCTAGAGACTCATGGTCAAGGGTATGTGTGGTGTACTCCCCACCTGACAGATGAGCTATATCGAGTGGATTTAAGACCAAGGTGCATTTGGCACGTTCCTCTCCTCAAGCCTAGACAAACAGCGATAATTTGTTGATGGTTGATTCAAGAGTGAGTCACATGGTATAGCCTGGCTAAAGTAAGAGAAATCTTAGGAGCAGACTTGATAATAAATGGATAGTGAAATAGAAAGTAGAAGAGGTATACCTACTTGCATGATTTTTATTATCGTATTTACCTGAGGCGTGAGTATAGTTATGATTGTATTTACATTTCAACTTATCTGTATTTACTATATGCTTTTGATGCCTCCTTTTGACCTGGTGGGTTCAAGATTCTCTCTTGGGTGGCCATACCCACTAAGAACTATTTTTATAGCTCTTACGCCTATATTTTTCATGTCCATACGTGCGCAATGAAAGAATGTAGCTCGATATTTAGCGTCTTGCCATTGTGACCAAATATAGATGTACTTTGGGACAGTGTAACTTAAAGGTATAGAAAAGAAATGAAGAAAAATATAATAACAAATTGATTGTATTTGGAAAGGAAAAATATAAATATAATTTGAAAGTGGTGAATGCATATAATAGTTAGATACTTTATGTTTTTCATGCTTCGCCACAATTTCATTTAGCGGCAACACTTTCGGTGGCAGCTTGTGGCGACTTTAAAAGTAGCCACCTTTTAAAAAGGTGGCAACTTTTTATATATATGGTGGCGACATTACTCGCCACCAATATATAATATTCTTGTAGTGTTATGATGTTTTCCTTATACAATTTATGTAGTAATTCTATTCCTGTTTGGAATGTATGATGAATTATATTGGTTGCGAAACCTTTGGCGGACAGGTGAGACTCTGTCCGTTCAGGGCTTTCGCCTATTTAGGGATGAAATGGTAGGGCATGACAAACTAAGCTGGTATTAGAGCATAGAAATGATCTAGATGGAGCAAAGAGATCCTAGGATGGTAACCCATAAGGAACTACGCTCGTGAGTGACGAGAACTTGTGAAAGTGGCGAAAAATGAAACTAGGTGATGAGAATAAACGCCGTTGTGTGACTTTCACCTACTTGAGTCTGATGTTTAAATGTCGTCTTGTATTTAACCTTCAAGGCCAAGGAGTTGACCAGGTTGTCTGGTTTCAGGAGGTAAGGGTATCACATGGCAACCTCTGATGGGATCTGGACTGAAAGTGTCGTTGGAGGCCCCCGAGCAATCCGGGACGAGCGGAGATATTGAACTCCGTGGACAGTTGGCTATGCTCATCAAAGTAGTGTAGCGACAGGAGAACCATATTAAGATGCTCTAAGAGATGTTGGCGCAACAAATAGTTACGGCCTGGATGGGTCAAGAACCACTTGTTCCTCCAGTCAGCGCCCCTAATCAAACTAATGGGGTAGCTGCGACGACCGGGCCTATAGTGGCATGCTGTGTACCATCAGGAGCCGCGATGAGTACCCCTCAAGCGGGTTTGGGTACCTTGGCCCCTAGTTACGTGGAGATGGAGGCAGAAAGAGAGCGAGCACTTGCGAGCGTCATAACTTTTAAGATGTTTAATATGCCTCCCTTCGTAGGAGAGTCAGTGGATCCGTGGGTCGTGAAAATATAGATAGACTCTATGGAAACTCTCTGTGAGGACCTATACACCTTAGAGAGGGGTAAGGTGCATCTTGCTACACATTGCTTATAAAAGTCGGTAAGGGTGTGGTGGAAAGGAGTCATGCGAGACCGATCCCCCAGTCTTCCTCTGATCACTTCGAAGGAGTTCCGAGGATTGGTGTTCTTTACTGATTTTTTCAATAGTGAGAAGAAATAAAATTTGATTTCTAGAAGTACTAAATGCTCTAGATAACGTTTAATAGTATGGTTCATCGATTCGGAAGCTATATCATCAAAAACGACTTATGAGTATGATGGCGATCGTACTTGTAAGAGTATAGTAGTCGGACTATATATATATATACATATATATAGAGCAGGGCTGCTGAGCCGTTTTCGATGATGGAATTTTTGAATCAACGATCGGCTCCGTTAGACTTAATCTAACGTATTTGAAGTTTCTAGAAAATAATTTTTGCGATTTTTTGATATCATTTACCTAGTGATCGAAAAGATTCAAAATCAATAATTTTTAATGGTTGATATCTACTGTTTTCAAGTTTAACGGTGTAGTAGTATTCAAATCAGATGAAATTTTGATACAAAATTTTTTATAATATCTACAACAAGATCAATATCTCTTATCGAAAATTTTGTGCTATATCACCACCTTTTATAGAATTTTTATTTTCAGCCGTTAAAAATTATTGATTTTGAATCCTTTCGATTGCTAGGTAAATGATATCGAAAAATTCAAAAATTATTTTCTAGAAACTTCAAATACGCTAGATCAAGTCTAACGGAGCCGATCGTCGATTCCGAAAATTCCATCATCGAAAACAGCTCAGGAGCATGGAGGCCTCTATGCTCCTGAGAGCACAGCAGCCCTGCTCTATATATATATATATATATATANNAGTAGTCCTACTCTATATATATATATATATATATATATATATATATATATATATATATATATAGAGAGAGAGAGAGAGAGAGAGAGAGAGAGAGAGAGATTTGAGCTGGAATGCTATCAATAGCATTTGAACTTTTTTGTTATCGATTTTTTGGCCATTAGATCTACAATTTGATCAATTCCAACCTTTAAATCATACTATTCAAACCAACCATCCACTTAATCCTACGGGGGCCACTATCATCCTAAACCTATAATTTTTCATCCAATGGTTAAGAACTCGATTATAAAAGAGCCTAAATATTATTAATAGTATGCCCAAATATATATATATATAGAGAGAGAGAGAGAGACAGAGAGTTGTACTTCTATACTTTAGAAGCTCCTATACTACAGTGTTTTAAACCGTTGGATCCTCTTTGAGATCCGTGCACAGGTTTGGGGGATTAAAGTGGGATGAAGTGGGATGTAGCTAGTACCACCGTTAACAGAGAAATAACTGAGGAGAAAGAATCCCACTTCAAACCCCCTCTCTCTCTCTCTCTCTCTCTCTCTCTCTCGTTAACAGAGAAATTAAAGAGGAGAGAAAATCCCACTTCAAATCTCTCTCTCTCTTTAGTTATAATAAATTTATTTTTAAGGATACATAGAAACATTGATAAATTTTTCTTTAAAAATCAGAAAAAAAAAATAAAAATTTTAGCACAAATCTTTTTTTTTACATAATTTTTATTTTTTATAAAAATCAGTAAAAAAATTAAAATTGTACCAAGAATCGTGTATTTAAATTTTTTTTGCAGAAAAAATAAAAATTTATTTAGTACCAATCTTGTAGAAATTTTTTAATAAAAAATTTAAAAAATACNTTTAATAAAAAAATAAAAAAAAATACATAGGGAAAAAAAAGAAAATACAAGTATCTTGTATTTTCTTAAAAGATCCATAGCTCATGACTCCTTTTTTTATAAATTTTAAAAAAATTATATTAAAATATAAAATTTTAATTCAATAAAAAAATATTAGAAAAAATAAAATAAAATAATTATTTTTTATAATTGTAAAAGGAGAGAGAGATAGGGGAGAGAGAGAAAGAGAAAGAGAGAGAGAGGGGTTTGAAGTGGGATTCTCTCTCCTCTTTAATTTCTATGTTAACGGAGAGAAAGAGAGGAGTTTGAAGTGGGATTATCTCCTCAATTATTTCTCTGTTAACGGTATTACTAGTTGCATCCCACTTCATCCCACTTTAATCCCCCAAACCTGTGCACAGATCTCAAAGAGGATCCAACGGTTTAAAATACTATAGCATAGGAGCTTCAATACGATTGATAGTATAGAAGCACAACTCTATATATATATATATATATATATAGGTCGGCTACTATACTATTATGAGTACGATCGCTCTCGTACTCATAAGTTGTTTTCGATGATAGAGCTTCCAAATCGACGATCCACACCGTTAAACGTTATTTGCAGCATTTAAAACTTCTAGAAATCAAATTTTATAATTTTTCGACATCATTTACCTTACGATCAAGTGGTCACAAATTTGACAATTTTTAACAGCCGGTATAGGATACTTGCTAGTTTAACGGTGTGTTGGTAGCCGAAATCTCAAATCCCTGACCCGGTCAAAGATCCTCCTCAGGAAGCGCGTCGGGATGCGAAACGGCTGTGAATAGTGACCCTCGAAGTTTGCGCCCTTTGATTGATCAAGCGATTCGGTTGACGAAGGATCGGGTCAGCCGGGTTCGAAACCTCTACAGCAAATTCGGTTCGGCTGGATGAGCCGAATGAACAAAAGAAGTCAGAATTTCAGCCAAGGAATGAGCCGAATGGCTAATACAGCACAGGAACTGGTCGGCCTGAAGAGCCGGACACTGCCTTCTATTGAAAGAGAACGGAGAAAGTACAGGAAAGAGGGTTTTAATCTACAGCGGAGTGATGCCCAAAGGGCAGACAGACTCCAGGATGCTAAGTTACAGGAACTACTCCTAGGGAAAGTAGTAAATGCGAGAAAGAAAGATGCAGGGAAAATAAGGTTGGTCTTTCGTGCGCAAGGGCCAAGACCTCTTTTTAGGGTATTATTACCCTATTTATAGATAGCACCCTCGGTCAGTTATTGTTCTTACACGATCGGCCAATATCTCCTCGTATTCCGGACCACTTCTAACCAATTGGAACCACATGTAACTGCTTGCGGTTACCGTAACTTCCTTCAATTGGCGCGACACATTTTTCTAGTGCTCCCGATGCACAACCGAATAGATACTTTTGAAGGGAATATTCACACCGATCCTATCCGCGCCTAATTGGCTCAACAATTGCCCCCTCGGCAGCTTTCGAAGTAACACTTCGGTAGCTGGCGTGATCTGAGACACGATTACTTTTCAACTTCCCGGTATGGTTTCATCTCAGCCGTCCCTTTTTTCGTTGCCGAAATCCTGTAATTGCTTCGATAACAAGCGCGAGCCGAGGTGTCGTTCTCGGTCCAATCACATTCAAAATCTCTGTACCAGTACTCGACGTAATTCGAGGCGTGACCCTCTGTACGGTTCAATCTTAGCCGTTTATTTTCTTTCTTACGGCCCGATCTCAATTCTCATTTTGTCTCATCTGCGGCATTAACTAGGTTATCTTAATTACCGCCGTCTATTCATCATTAAAGCCGACCTCGAAACTCACTTCGACGTGACGGTTCGATACGACGGCCTTTCTTCTTCTCCAAGCTTTTCATTCTTTTTGTCTCTTCTATTTCTTCTTCGTCTTCAATGAAACTTTTCTTTCGCTTCCCTTTCCTTCATCTTCTCTGATTTCTTTTATTTTTCGCTTCGCTTTTTTCTCTTTTCCTTTTTCGACTAATGGCGCTGGTTCCGCCTCTTCCTTCTCATCCATCCCTGGATTATACTATACTTAAACCCTTTGTCGACTCAGACCTCTCTAGATTTATTTTGTGTCATTCTCTTACAGAAGTGCCATCCCCTATCGACTCGACCTTTTCTAGCGACGGTCTTCCCCAGAGAAAAGCTATTCATCTTCAGTCTTGGTACTCTTCTGCTTCAACAGGAAAGAGTCTTCGAACCTGGCCAAGTACTTCAGAGGCATATTTAACCTGGTTAGATCAAGTAGAAGCCGCCTTTGGTGACTTTTGACGAGAGGTTGGGATATATGAAGCTATCCAATTGTCTCGGCATCCTCCTATTCCCGATACTCTTCTTCTAGCCGCCACTCTGTGTTTTTGGTCCCCTGCTTCTAATGTTTTTCTTTTCAAAAGAGGACCTCTTACCCCCACTCTTTTTGACGTGGCCGCCATTAGTGGCTTGCGCCCTCATGGCGTTACTGTTTCTATGTCTTATAATTCTGACGGCATATCTGATTTTGAGGACCGTTTAGACCTCAATGACTTGGCTTACTCTAAGTTTATCCGAAAATTCGCAGGTGAATCCCCTGCTCCCGTTACTAAGAACGAACATATGGCATTCCTCCTTTATTGGTTATGTCATAATTTCTTCTGTACACCTTCACAGAAGATCAATCGTGACTTTGTTCCAATCGCCGTTGCTTTGTCTAACGGCGATAGATTAGCTCTAGGGCCTTGCTTTCTTACCTTTGTCTATAGAGAAATTTTTGATTCTATCAAAATACTGCCGTCTGGAGATGGTATTGCCATCAGTTCTGGCTGCGGTGTTTTCTGGTTTCTTCAAATGCTTTTACAATTCTATATTCCCGCTTTATGTCAATCTCCTTTTAATCCGACTTCGGTTGCCCAATTTGATTCTTATGGGTTAGCTCTCGGCTGTCCACAGCCGATGACTCCGGGTCAACCTTCTGACTTTCTTATGATGGTTTTGAAATAACCCAAGGATCTATCTAGATTGTATCTATCACCTAGAGGGGGGTGAATAGGTGAAAGAACCAAAAACCACAAATCTCAATGCGATAAAAATAAATGCGGAAAATAAAAATCACACCGAGATATACGTGGGAAAACTTCAACTTGGAGAAAAACCCACGAGACCAACACACGAAAAAATAATTCACTAAGAGAAAAGATTACAAGGTGATTACCGACTCCACGGACTCAACCTCTCTTAACCTCCTATGAATCTCGCGCAATCCTCCGGGTTGTCCACGCCCTCACGTTCGAATCCACGAACATCTCGCACACGTCCGAATCCACAAACGCCACTCGAATCCACGAGCCCACGATCCGAATCCACGAACCGCCGTCAATCACGCCGAATCCACGACGCCATCATGAAGAACGTCATGAGTATGGTGATCCTTCGCTTAGAGTATCGATGAAAATCAAGGAAGAAGACTTCAAGCGAAGACTAGATCAAATCGACATATAGCGAATGCGAAACGATACCTCGATTTGATCTAAAGAGGCTAATTTGTAGAAAATAGGTTTAGAACGAAATACTAGCCTCTAGGGTTCTTTAATTGTGTATTCTTATGATAGATGATCGATTAGAGAACCCCTATAGCTTATTTATAGACTTTAGAATCAAAACGGAGTAGGATTAGAAAGTTTCTTTCCGTATTCAGCACCTTGTACCGGTACACGGGAAGCTGTCCAGGGTACAGCATGACGGAAGATTTTTCTACAAAGCTTCTGTACCCTGAACAGACTGCAGCTTATTCCGGAACAAGGCTTGTACCGGTACAGCCATGATGGTTGTACCGGAACAACCATCGTAATTCCCTGCGGCAATAGCCGTTGTCTGTACCGGTACAGAAAAACCCTTGTACCGGTACAATAATGCAATTTTCGCTGAAAATGCATTGTTTCGAGTTTTACAAGCTCTTAAAAACTTTCTAATCAATTACAACTTGAAAATTATGATTCTAAGATCTAAAATTAAGTATGAATCACCATAAACAAGATTTAAAGCTTACCTAAGTATTGTGATTCAAGTTTTGCGTGTTTTGCGTCCTTTCCGATTCTTTGAAGTCTTAGATTCTTCGATCTTCAATACTCCACTCCGGACTTCTTCAGGACTCCGACTCGACCCATGAAACTTGCCAACACATGGGACCTAACAATCTCCCCCTTTGGCAATTTCGTAACAAAACACACTCAAAACACAAACATTACATTTAAAGAAAAGACGAAGTTCAATTGTCATCACCAAAACAATGAACCTATCGCGTGTAATCCAAATACAAATTAAAACTCAAAATACATTCAAAACTCCTAAAACAGACTCTATGACTTAGACGCAACTAGGAGTCTTGAAGTCTTGAAATCCTGCAAAACATTCCACAATAATATAAAGTTTTACATTCAATTGATTCTTTTACCATTCTCCCCCTTTGTTCATCACTTCTCCCCTTTGTTTCGTGAACCTGTTCATCACTTCTCCCCTTTGTTTCGTGAACCTGTTCATCACTTCTCCCCTTTGTTCGTGAACCTGTTCATCTCGTGTCACGCCCCGGGACCGGCGGAGGCCCTCCCGGTAGCGTGCCCAAACCCGCCATATGTCTACACATATAAGGCGTCTACAATAAAAGCGGAAGTAAAAGCAAGAAATAGAATAAATAGAAGAAGTGAAATAACTAGCAACTAATGATATCAGAGCGAGTAAAGTTCTAGCATCTACACCAAAGTAAATAAGTAAAGCTAGACAATAAAAAAAATCATAAGTAGTACAATAACTGTCTCTAGTACAAAAATGGTGGTCTCTAGTACACTGGTAAAACCCTCAACCTCTCGCCAAAAAGAAACACATCGAGAGGTAGACCACCTAAACTCGTCTCTCGCTGAAGGGCTAACTCGAAGCGACGCCCTTACCACGGTCCCTAGCCTCTCCCGGCGTGGAAGGCTCTGAAAGAAAACATAAAACAGAGGGCGTGAGAACTATAATTTATAGTTCCCAGTGGGCAATTACTGACCTCAGCTCATTGCACCACTAGGCCCAAAAGAAAAGGGTAAGTCAAAAGCGATAGTCATAACGAGTAATTGCAACTATGAAAGCATAATGAAATACTAAAATATTACTTGCGACTAAACATGGCATTTATGTAATGCACGATTATCCTGTCATGAAGAGTATGTCTCTACTTAGCCATAAATAATGTCATGGTTTGCTTAAATGAAATTATGAGGATTATCCCTTATCATAGCAACATTGTTTATATGAATGCAATTAAACACTGCCTCCTAGCATACTACATGTATGTATGTATATCCAAAGTCCAAACCTACGCTAGAAGCAAGTCCGAGTAATCCAACTACCACTCTCTATTTAGTAGTGATTATAACAAACTCATCCCGTGTCGATTTCCATTTCCAATTAGGGACCTACCAAGGGTAGTCCAGCTTGTGCCGCCTAAGTGCCTGTGGTAGCCCAACATCCCTACTCTTGGAATGTGTCTGTCCCACTCGACCCCGTAGGCTTCTCAATACCGCACGAGCGAACATAAGTCGCGTAGGCTAACTCCGGAGTGCCGGCTTGTAGGGAGCGACCCTCACAAGCATGTGCGAATGAGCACAAATGGCAAGCAAGCATAGTCCAAGTCTCAAGTATCCAATCCTCATGTCTCTAAGTGATGTCCCAACACTCACTTGCTTAGTGCCTCTTTATGACACTTAAGCATCACAACAGATCAAGCCCAAATCTTGTTCTATGTTTCCATTAAAACATCAATACCAATGATTACCATGACCCGGGCCCCAATGCCACTTTATGACATTGTCCCAATTCTCAAATAGTCCAAGTTCCCAAGCCCTCTCTAGGCTCCTAACATTCCTAATGTCACATTTGGCATATAGGTTAAATGCATGAAAGCAAGGTTTATTTACATAATAAGGATCATGGTTCCCAATTATAAATAGAATGCTAAGTCTCACATGCATGCACTCTACCACATAGGGGTCTAAAATTTCACTATACATAATATATGCATGTTAAGCATTCTAAAATTCATATTAAATACATTTAACAAGGAAATGCATGAATTTCTATTTTACGAAACATATTTGCCAAATATGAGCATTTCTCATATCATAGGCTAGGTCAAACCCACCGAACCGTCGCGTGCTCCTTCGATTCGCCGAACGGAGTTGTCCACGAGTCTCAAAGTACCCTAAAAGTGATCAGCGAAGAGATACGAGGGCATTACGACCAACCATAAGATCAAACATTAACCTAGAAGCAAAAAGGGCCAAAACTCACCTCAAGAGAAGAAATCTCTTCCAAAGCTCCAAAAGAGAGCTAGAACCCTTCCAATCCAAGCCCAAGGAAGGTTCTAAACCAATTAATCTAGCCTCAAAAGCCCTAGATCAAAAAGCCCCAAAATCAACCCTAAATCTCATTTCTAGGGTTCCATCTACAAAAACTATCAAAACAAGATCTAGAGGAGGGAAATGAGCAACAAACCTCCTTAGAAGCTCCAATCCTAGCTCCAAGGGTGAAGATCTCCTCCTATGCAAGCTCCAAGTCCAAGCCTTCAAGCACCAACAAGGTGGGAAGAGGAAGAGAGGCAAAAGAATGCTCCAAGCCCAAGCTAGATCCTCCTCTTCTTCTCCTCCTTCCTCTCCTTCTCCTTCTTCTTCTTCTTCTCTATCAAGGGTGTAGAGAGGGTTGAGAGAAGAGAAATGGGGAGAGGAGAGAGTGGATGGGTCATATAGACCCTCTAATGTAACAAAATCCCAAGAGGCCCCTCAAAAAAACAGTATTACATCAGCCCGGTCTGGGCAGTTTTCGCCCAGAGGGACCGGTCTCTCCCCAGCAGGGACCGGTCTCTCGCTGCGAACCCGAAAAACCAACGTTCGGGAACCGGTCTCTCCCTGCGCGGGACCGGTTTCTCACTGCGTAGACGCGCTCGGGGACCGGTCTCGCCCGCCAGGGACCGGTTGCCTCAGGGCTGCCGCAGCATTGCTCACTGGGGGACCGGTCTCTCCTTTTAGGGACCGGTCCCCGAGAGTAAAAACTCTCAGGACTGTCCAGAATTTCAGTTTTCGAACTTTTTAGGTCGAAAAGCATTCTACAACCCTCCCCCAAGTGTGAAAAAGCTCGAAATACATCCAAACACTCGAACCGTGCAATTTGCAAAGGTCCAGTGCGTCACATCTCGTGATCTCCCCATTTTTGTCAGAAAATTGCCAAATAACTTAAAAAGAGAAAATCCACTAGAAAGAAACATCAAAGTTAAAATATAAATACAGGCCTAAGAGAGAAAGCAATAAATACAAGTAGAAGTGTAAACTAAACATGAAAACATAAACCTAAGATAAAATATGAAGCTCTAGAAAACATCACTCTGTGTCCTCGTCGTTGTCATCCTCTGCGCCAGCACCAGATCCAGATGCTCCAGCGTCTAACGCACCTGTCGCAGGAGGAATGAGTGGATGTCGGGAAGATGACCGCTGATACGAGGCATAAGATGGAGTAGGCTCCCAAATATCATCATGTCGACACCCCATCTTATCCATCATTCTTTTGATACTTAATTCAAACTTCTTGATGCTTGACTCAACTTTTCTCCCAATATTGTTCACCTTCTTCTTTAATTTTCGCAAATCCTCTTTAACTGATTCCAACGTCGTCGCTCCCCCCGAACTAGATGAAGTATCATAACTCCCTCGGGATGGAGGCGGAGGAGCAGAGCTAGAAGCTGCTCTCGGTGGAGGTGCTGGGCTAGATGCTTCAGGAGGTGGCCCCTTGGTCTGATGGAATGACTTGAGAGTGCTAACAGACTTAGCCCAAGTCACTGAATCAATAGGCCCAAGGCCAACATCATACTTGTCACATGATGTATCTACTCCATTTGCTTGTAGAATCCTCGTAATCAGAACAGGGAATGGAAGTAGATCCCGTCGAGTGGCACCCTGAATCACGTGTATCATCCTTTGCCAGATCAGAAACGGGATGTTGATGTTCAACCCACAAGCCTGCTCGGGATGACCAAGAAGATATAGCAATACTAATCTCTCCCAACGGATCCTCTTCGTGCCGATGGTTGGTTGAACATTGTAGCTCATGACCAAAGATAGCAAGTGGTACTCAGGTAATAAATCCTTGGATTCTATGTAACCATGAGTCATGTGAACACTGGCCTTGCATATAGCTCCAAGAACGATATCCATGTGAATTGACGATTGGAATCCTCCTGATGTATAGAGAAGACCTGTAGTATCCACACGCATTCCCAAGATCTCTCCAATAGTATAGGGGGTAACTGGGACTCTCTTTCTACGCACAACAATCTCGAAAAGAAAAGTGCCAGTCTCCTCGTCTTCAGCAAGTACCTTTCCATTCATATAGAACTCCCAAATGAGTTCCACACAGAAGGGAGCCTTGGCAGGGACCCGTCCAACTGGCCAATAGGTGCGCGTTGTAGCAGTCGTCCAAAATCAGGAACATCCCGAATCAGGTCATTGAAGTTCACGAAGCGTTCAGCTATGCACGACTTCGACATATATAACCTTTGTCGTGCTGGAGGGACATCCGCAGCTTGTTTTGTACGTCCCTCACGCGTACGAGAACCACCGCCATGAGATGATTCGCCCACAACACCCTTTCCTTTAGCAGCTCGAGTCGCCGCTTCTTCTGTTTCTTCCTGTGAGCTTGCTTGATACTCCGGATCTGAACCGGACTCTCCTGTAGCAGCATGGGCTCTCTTTGAGGTCCCTCGGCGACCTCGATCACGTCTACGACCGCTGCCCGCGGCCATAAGCACCGTCAACACCAACACGAGGAAAAACGCCATTTTCCTACACCAAAAACAGCATACATGGGTAAAATTTTGAAAACATTTGTAAAAATTAGCAAGTAAATTTCAAATATCCTTAGAATGCATACTAATGCTATTTCAAACCAATTCATGCAAAAAAAATTCAGCAAAAATCGAAATTTTTTGAAAAAATCCCGAAACTACATGCATATTAAAGCATAAAACTTAGATCAGCAAAAAATAACTTGTTTTGATGTTGTTCAAGTGTTCTACAAGCAAGGTAATGCCCTAAAACACTGATCTATAGCAAAAAATTGCATAAAAAACGAATCAAATTAGAGATCAAACTATATCTCGAAATTTTCTGAAAAATAGGCAAAAACGAGGTTGAATCATGAAGTCCGAGCTAAATACTTACAAATCTAAGGGGGAAAGCAGTAGATCTGGAGGAGGAAGATCCCAGGAGCTCTCATGACAAGAAAAATGGTGATTTAGTTTCGATTTGAGGCAAAAACGAAGCGCTATACCCGGTTATAAGCCGCTCGGGTATAGACCTTGTATCGGTACACGGGTCTTGTACCGGTACAAGGACCAAAATATGAAAAAAAAAATTTGAAAATTATGGTTTAAAAATCCATCAAATTTAAATTAATTTCATACAAATTAAGGATTTTACTCTAAAAAATCATAAAAATGAGAATAAATTATTATAAGATTTCAAAATACATTTAAACATCAAAATTTCATTATCAAAATTGATCTCAAGTTTCAAAATCATCAAGATGTAACGGTTTACGAAAAATGATTTTTTAGAAATTCGGCAAAATTGACACCAATTTGTCGCAATCCGTTCAAAATAGAGATTTAACTAATATGATACCGGGGGTGGCTCTTTGAGCATCTTTTTATTTTTTTTTTCAAACTAACACCTTATAACTCCGAAAATTCTAAAATATTCAATATTTTTCAACCTTTTTCGGTTAATCAATTCAATCTTCATGTGGTAGCTTCACACACTTGCCGGATGACCGGGGTGGTAGCTCTTTTCTATATGTGGTAGTAGTTTTCACACTCCTTTTGGATGTAACTCTTTCCACATCTTTTTAAACATAGGAGTTTTTTTCCTTTTTCTTTAATAATTTCAAACTCCCCCTAAATTAGACAATCTCACAATTGAAAATATTTTGAGAAATTTTAGTCTATTAGCGAATATCCATCTATCATATTCAAACACACAACCAAGATAGATTAATCACCAAGAGATCAAATTTGATTTCAAAATTTTGATAAATATATGTATTACGAAATCATATATTGAATTATCATTAAAATAATAAAAAATAGAGTAAAAACGATAATTAATATAAATTTAACTTAATATGATTGTAAAGTTAAACACCGTTTAAACAACTTTGGAAAATTTCTCTCCTTAAAATAATTATTCTCAATCATCTCCTCTCTCAAAGAAAAAATTTTTAAATTCTTAAACACCTTTCCTCAAATCAATTTTAAAAACAACTTTCACCCACGAAAATCATCATGTAATGCAATGAATAAAAATATGCAACAAACATCTATCAAAGCACTACACAATAAATTAAAAACAACTAAGACGAGAACCAAGGAAAGATATCACCTTTCCGGATCCAAACTTGTCGGATCTTTGGTTTTCTCGACTTGTCGACGTTTGGTGTCATTTGCTTAGATTTTAGATCAACCGTTGGTGTTTTCTTCGCTTGAGGCCTTGTTTGAATTTGTCGTTTTGCATTAGACATCCGGTTTGCTTGTGGCTTAGGTAGAACTTGGCGTTGCGGTTTAGAATTCCGATTCTTTTGAGGTACTCGACTCACTTGATTTTTCTTTTGATTCCACGGGGGAAGTCGAGTTGTAGATGATGCCGCTTGAGCTTTAGGAGTTGTCGAATGATGTGAAGACCTTGCCGATTGATTCATCTTTTCTTTGTTTGGGCAATTCCTTTTCATGTATCCTTTGACGCCACATCGATGACATGCCTTGTCTTTCAAAGTTGTTGAGACTTTCAAAATTGATTTAGAACTCTTCTCCACAAGAACTCTTNCCAAGGAAAGATATCACCTTTCCGGATCCAAACTTGTCGGATCTTTGGTTTTCTCGACTTGTCGACGTTTGGTGTCATTTGCTTAGATTTTAGATCAACCGTTGGTGTTTTCTTCGCTTGAGGCCTTGTTTGAATTTGTCGTTTTGCATTAGACATCCGGTTTGCTTGTGGCTTAGGTAGAACTTGGCGTTGCGGTTTAGAATTCCGATTCTTTTGAGGTACTCGACTCACTTGATTTTTCTTTTGATTCCACGGGGGAAGTCGAGTTGTAGATGATGCCGCTTGAGCTTTAGGAGTTGTCGAATGATGTGAAGACCTTGCCGATTGATTCATCTTTTCTTTGTTTGGGCAATTCCTTTTCATGTATCCTTTGACGCCACATCGATGACATGCCTTGTCTTTCAAAGTTGTTGAGACTTTCAAAATTGATTTAGAACTCTTCTCCACAAGAACTCTTTCATATCCGAGGCCTAACTTATCTGTTTGACCCAACCCGAGCATATGGTTTAATTTCTTCGATCCCGATGAGAACTTTTGTATGTCGGATTGATGTTGACGAACTTGATTGGTCAATGACTTGTTGGATGTATGCGATTCCTCGAATTGTTGTTCCAAAAATCCAACCTTGTCTTTATACGATTTGATCGTTGATTCCGCTTCATTAAGCTTCTCTAGAAGGTCCGAATTATTTTTCAAAATTGATTCCCTTTCCTCCTCGAGGCCTTTGTTCGTGATCTTCAAGTTGTTGTTTTCCTCTTCGAGATTCAACAAACGACGCCTCAACTTCTTATTTAGTTTAGCCATCTTCTTTGATTCAATAAGAAGTTGATTGTATGCTTCCGCTATATCCTCGTCGTTCGATTCCTCCTCGCTTTCATCGTTATCACTCGAAGACACATGCGAAGAAGTAGACAAATTGGAATTAGACATTATAGAGGATAAACACACAACGTTAGACGAAGGCAAAGTAGATTTAGCAAATAAAGCAAGATTTCCATTCTTTTCTTCGTCACTTGAGCTTGATTCACTTGAAGTTGTATCATCCCACGTCTTTGCTTGCAATGCCTTCTTAGTATACGATTTCTTTAAAGGACAATCCGTTGCGATGTGACCGTAGCCTTTGCACTTGTCGCATCGGATCTCGCCTTCAAACACATCCTTTTTTTTAGAAGCCTTTGCACGCTTCTTCTCGTTAGAAGATGAAGACTTAGAAAACGTTTGTTGCTTAGATAATGTAGCCTTGTCATTCTTGTGCTTGTTCCGAAAATTTCGACGAAACTTCTTCGTTAATAGTGCAAGTTGATGTTCGAAATCAGCAAGAGAAACATCTTCATCGAAATTTGAATCCTCATCTTCTTCCTTCGTCGACTTTAATGCAATCCCTGTGCTTTTAGAAAAAGACTTGGAAGAAGATTGATTAGTAGGAAAAGTCATCTCATAAGTTTGTAAAGCACCTACTAATTCTTCGACTTTTATCTCGTCCGGATGCTTAACCGTTTCGATCGCGGCAACTTTTGCCCGAAAGCGTTCCGGAAGAGTACGAAGGATCTTTCTAACCACTTTTGAATCCGGGATTTTCTCTCCCAAGTTAGCGCAAGTATTGACTACGTCTTGTAGACACGTATAGTACTCGGTAAAGGTCTCGTTTTCATCCATACAAATAGAATCAAACTTGCTTGTTAGCATTTGCAATTTTTGGACCTTTACTAAGCTCGTTCCTTCATGCGTAACTTGTAGAGTATCCCAAATCTTCTTGGCGGCTTCACACGCCGAAACACGAGTAAACTCCGTTTATGACAATGCATTAAATAAAGCGTTTATGCCCTTGCCATTAAACGAAGATGACTCGTTTTCATCTTTGGTCCACTTGTTTCGTGGTTTAGGCGTTTCAACATTATCGACTTTTTCAATGGGATGTTTCCATCCAAATTCTATGGATTGCCATACTCGCTCATCGATTGCAATTAGAAAAGCTCTCATGCGAACTTTCCAATAGACATAATTAGTGCCGTCGAAGAGCGCAGGTCGATTAATGTTACCGCCTTCGGCCATTAGATAGCAATATATCTAGATCCCGTATCTGATACCAATTGAAGGTTCTAAAATAACCCAAGGATCTATCTAGATTGTATCTATCACATAGAGGGGGGTGAATAGGTGAAAAAACCAAAAACCACAAATCTCAATGCGATAAAAATAAATGCTGAAAATAAAAATCACACCGAGATTTACGTGAGAAAACTTCAACTTGGAGAAAAACCTATGGGACCAACACGCGAAAAAATAATTCACTAAGAGAAAAGATTACAAGGTGATTACCGACTCCATGGACTCAACCTCTCTTAACCTTCTATGAATCTCGCGCAATCCTCCGGGTTGTCCACGCCCTCACGTTCGAATCCACGAACATCTCGCACACGTCCGAATCCACAAACGCCACTCGAATCCACGAGCCCACGATCCGAATCCACGAACCGCCGTCAATCACGCCGAATCCACGACGCCATCATGAAGAACGTCATGAGTATGGTGATCCTTCGCTTAGAGTATCGATGAAAATCAAGGAAGAAGACTTCAAGCGAAGACTAGATCAAATCAACATATAGCGAATGCGAAACGATACCTCGATTTGATCTAAAGAGGCTAATTTGTAGAAAATAGGTTTAGAACGAAATACTAGCCTCTAGGGTTCTTTAATTGTGTATTCTTATGATAGATGATCGATTAGAGAACCCCTATAGCTTATTTATAGACTTTAGAATCAAAACGGAGTAGGATTAGAAAGTTTCTTTCCATATTCAGCACCTTGTACCGGTACACGGGAAGCTGTCCAGGGTACAGCATGACGGAAGATTTTTCTGCGAAGCTTCTGTACCCTGAACAGACTGCAGCTTGTTCCGGAACAAGGCTTGTACTGGTATAGCCATAATGGTTGTACCGGAACAACCATCGTAATTCCCTGCGGCAATAGCCGTTGTCTGTACCGGTACAGAAAAACCCTTGTACCGGTACAACAATGCAATTTTTGCTGAAAATGCATTGTTTCAAGTTTTACAAGCTCTTAGAAACTTTCTAATCAATTACAACTTGAAAATTATGATTCTAAGATCTATAATTAAGTATAAATCACCATAAACAAGATTTAAAGCTTACCTAAGCATCGTGATTCAAGTTTTGCGTGTTTTTCGTCCTTTCCGATTCTTTGAAATCTTGGATTCTTCGATCTTCAATACTCCGATCTGAACTTCTTCAAGACTCCGACTCGACCCACGAAACTTGCCAACACAGAGGACCTAACATCTTACTTATTTTAAAACTTTTTATGAGCCGAGTCCTGAATCGGCTATTTCTTGGGTTCCCTTTGCTGACTGTCTTACCGGTCTTTCCTGGTTCCTTGCCCGGTTTGAAGCTATCTAAGGTGAATTGGCCTCTTCTCGTGCTGGTGAGTACTCAGAGGTCTGGTACTCTTATTTGGCTCCGAGAGATCTGCATGTGGGGTTAAAATCGCACTCAAAACTATTACCAAGCACTGAAGTTTATTCACCTCAGTATGTGGCCCGCTAGTTTGGATTTGTTCAGCCGATTCCCGCCCCATCTAAATTTTTTACAACTAATACAGCCGATCATTGACTCCCTACTAAAGGTATAGCCGAAGCTGATAAGATTTCGGCTATGGGAAATCGCCTTCGTCGATTCTTTAAATTAGTGAACTTCGGGCCGAACTACACAGGAGTTGCTCTTGCCGGCTATGCTCCTATTTGGGATCATTTTACTGACCGTACTCTCGACCTTTCTTTTCTTTGGGCATTCTGTAGAACTATTCATCCACTTGTTTCAGTTGATACTCCTATCTCATCATCAAGAGAAGAAATAGAAGAAGCTTCTGAGGCCAGGCCTTCTTCTTCTGTAATGTACTTACCTTTATTTTAACTTTCTTTTCAATATTTCAAATACTTATTTTCTTTTTCTGCAGTCAATTCCAGTTTCTTCATCGGTCTCAGCTTCAGAAAAAAGACCGATTGAGACCGCTCAATCTACTCCTCCGCCGCCTCCAAAGCGGCGTAAGTCAATTGCTAAAAGGTCCTATTCTACACGTACCGAAAGTATTGCTTCGGCTGATGTATCAGAGAAAAAAGCTGAAGAAACGCCTTCGGCTCCTATTCCCGAAGAAACGCCTTCGGTTGATGCCTCCAAACAAGACTCAGTTCCCAATGAGCCCATTGAGATTGAGGTATGTATATTTGATTAGTCACTTTAACTCGTATTATTTTCTCAACTTGTTTATCATTCTTTTAATAAAACAGTCCTCTCCCGAAAACAATTCAAGAGCTCGTTTTGCTTCTTCTTTGAAGACGCAAATGGATAGACAGCTTCACCAGAAAACTCGTCTTGAAAAGAAACGAGGTATGGAGAAAAAGAAGAAATCCGTTGCAGAGACGAGCACGATGCCATCACCAGGTGAAACTATATCACCTCTTTCTGCCCCAACCCCAATTACAATGGATGACAAAGCAAGTGTACCTGTCGAGCAAGGTTCTGGAGAAGCGCAAGGCTCTGGAGAAGCAAGCACCATACCTCCTCCTCCAACTCATGAGACTTCCCTTTCTGCTCCTGAGGATCCTCTAGCTGCTACTCTTCGTTATTTATTGGTTTCAAGTCCCAGTTCCAATGAGGGGGATGATTCTTCGACTATTATTGCCTCATCGGACACTCAACGCAAATTTGATGAATGTCTTAAAATATATAGCAGTGGTCCCCCCCTGTTTAGCTCAAAATCCGGAGCTATTTGATCAGCTGTACGCTCTCTTATTCGATTTGGCCGATCAAGCAAATATTACTTCTAGTATTAAATATTTTGTAGAGACTCTGTCGTCTCAACTTTCTTCTTTTTTAGCTCGGCAACAATCTTTGGGTGCCGAACTTTTATCTTTAGATCAACATTTTTATTGTGTTGATCACTTTAAGAGAAATATCCCTGAAGTAGCTGCCCCTATTACTGAAGTAAATCATGAAGATCAGGCTTTGGCCAATCAAGAATCGGCTTTACAACAGCGGATTTTAACCCTTAAAGACGAGTTAGCAGCAGCCGAATCAACTTTAGCCCAAACCTCTGAGCGCCGACTTCAATTGCAAAACCAGTTAAAAGCTAAATGAGCAGAAGGGATGAAAATTCAGGAAGAGCTTTCTCAACTCTACAAGGTGCATCCCTTGATGAAGCGCCGAAGAAAAGCTGCCGAAGCTGCTCAAGCCAACCTTATAGCCGAATGGAACCAACTCAAAAATTTATTAACTTGATTCGGCTTGTAATGTTCTAACTTTGATCTTGGTTTTTCTCCCACATGGATGGGTAATATTTCCTCAAATACTTTCCATTAATAGGTTTTTTATTTTCTAAATCATCTCTATTCTGCAAGTAATATGCATTTCCTTTTATGATTCGGCTGACTTGAAATGGTCCTTCCCAATTTGGAGACCATTTTCTATATGTTCGGTCTTTTTGACCGATTGGAAAAATCAGCCAAAGTACTAAATCACCGACGACAAATGTCTTTGATCGAACTCTCTTATTGTATGCACTACGCACTCAGCTTTGGTATGCTTGCATATTATCTAAAGCTATCAACCGAGTATCATATACTTCCTCTACTTTGTCCTTCATTAAATTACTGTATTCATCAGCCGACAAATCTTTTTGCTTTTCTGTTTTCAAAGAAGGAACTGTTATCTCGGCTGGAATTACGGCCTCATGTCCGTAAACTAATTGGAATGGTGTCATCCCTATTGCCGTTTTCACTGAAGTTCGGCATGCCCATAATACTTCGAAAAGTTTTTCATTCCATTTTCTCGGATGCTTTCCGATATGTCGTTTCATAAGGTTGATAACTATTTTATTCGCTGCTTCTACTTGTCCATTCGCTTAGGCATAATAAGGAGATGAATAGAGCAACTTTATCTTTCGAGACTCGATGAACCGAACGAACTGTCCTCCTGTGAACATTGTCCCTTGATCGGTCGTAATTGTCTCGAAAATCCCAAAGCGATGAATTATATGATCTTCAACAAAATCAATAATTTCTTTTTGGGTAACCAACCGAGTGGGTTTTGCTTCCACCAACTTGGTGAAATAATCGACAGCCACTATTAAAAATTTATGACCAGCCGAGGAATTCGGCTGAATTTCTCCAATTAAATTCATGGCCCAACCTCGAAAAGGCCATGGTTTAATGATTGCATACATCTCAGAGGCCGGAATTCTCTGGATTGAGCTATGAAATTGACAATCCTGACAACCTTTGGCATATTCTATACAATCTTGATGCATTGTTGGCCAATAATATCCTAAGTGCCGAATTGTCCATCTTAACTTTTTTCCGGCTAAATGGGTTCCACATATTCCTTCATGTGTTTTTTTCATTATCAACAGAGCTTCTTCAGGTCCTAAACACTTTAACAGAACTTCTTCGGCTGTTCTCTTGTAAAGTTGACCATCTAACAAACAATAGCCGAGAGCTCTTCTTCGAATATTATAGTCGACCCTTGTATTAGAATCTTCCAGATATTTGATTAATAATTTTCTTCAATCTTCCTTCACTTCTATGGGAGCTATAATCGGTCTTCGTACATGAACCGAAGGTAGCAACCTCCTCTGTATTATTATTGACTCTGACTTCGACTCTCTATATCCTGAAGTCGACTGAGCTAGTTCATTTGCCTTTTCATTTTTCTGTCTGTTCAAATGTTCGAATTCAGTCTCTCTGAATTCACATAGTAACTCTAATGTCTTCCTTAAATAATTTTGTAAATTCGGGTTTTCACATCGGTATTCTCCATTCACTTGTTTGATTACTAGCTGTGAGTCACCGATGAATTTGATTGACTTTGCTTTTAATTCTTGTAAAATTTCTAGGCCAATTTTTAAGGCCTCATATTCGGCTTGATTGTTAGAGCAGCCGAAATCTAGCTCGAAAGCAAGTTGGCATGAATACCCTTCAGGAGATTGGATAACTATTCCAGCTCCTGCTGATTCGGCTGTTCTTGAGCTGTCAAAATAAAGTGTCCAAGGTTGACAACCGACTAAATTTTGCTTTGGCTCTTCAATTTCCACACATGGATGATCAGCCAAGAAGTCAGCTATCGCTTGTCCTTTAACAGCTTTAGCTGGAATATAATTAAGGGAGAATTCAGACAAAGGCAACATCCATTTTCCAAGTCGGCCCCTTAATACAGATTTGGCCAACATATACTTTACCAGGTCGGTTTTGCATATTATCGATACCTCAGTTGGTAAAATATAGTATCTTAGCTTTGTTCATGAATAGTGTAAAGCCAAACATAATTTTTCAATAGCCGAATACCGTTTCTCGATATCTAAAAGACGTCGGCTCAAATAATAAATGGCTTGTTCTTCCTTTTCTTCGTTTTCTTGGGCTAATAAACACCCAAGATTTTCCTCCGCAGCCGAAATATACAATTTCATCGGCCGATTTGACTTTGGAGGCATCAATACCGGAGGGTTTGATAAATATCTTTATATATTTTCAAATGCCCCTTTCTATTCCTCTGTCGAAACGAATTCTTCTTTATCTTTTAGCCGAAGTAGTGGGGTAAAATGCCCTATTCTTCCGGCCAAATTGGATATAAACCGCCGAAGATAATTGATCTTCCCTAACAGGCTTTGCAGTTCCTTTTTGCACTTTGGTGGCGGTAATTCTAAAATCGCTTTCGCCTTATTTTTATCAATTTCGATCTCTTTTTTATGCACTAAAAATCCTAGAAAGTTTCCTGCTGAAACTCCGAAAGCACATTTCAAAGGGTTCATTTTCAAATTATATTTTCTCATTCTTTCAAAGGCAAGTTTTAAATTAATCCAGTGCTCGGCTTGTGACTTGGATTTTACGACTATATCATCAATATATACTTCCAACATCTTGCCGATTAAATCATGGAAAATAAAATTCATTACCCTCTGATAAGTAGCTCCGGCATTCTTTAAACCGAACGGCATGACAACCCATTCAAAAGTTCCAATCGAACCAGGGCATCTGAAAGCCGTTTTAGCTACATCACCCTCAGCAATATAAATTTGATTATACCCAGTATGTCCGTCCATAAAGGATAGGACCTCATTACCGGAAGCCGAATCTACTAACATATCGGCTATTGGCATAAGGTACTCATCTTTTGGTGTAGCTAAATTTAAGTTTCTGAAATCAATGCAAACTCTAAGTTTACCATTCTTTTTTCGTACTGGAACTATGTTAGACACCCAATCAACATAACGGGCCGCTCTAATAAATTCGGCCTCAAAAGATTTTCTATTTTATTCTTAATTTGGAGTACAATACTCGGCTCGAACCTACGAGCCGATTGTTTAAAAGGCTTAAACCTTTTCTTAATAGGCAGCCTATGCTCTACAATTTCTCGACTTAACCCAGGCATTTCTTCATAGCTCCAGGCGAAGCAATCCGTGTACTCCTTCAATAGTTCTTTCAGCTCCTTCTGCTGTCGAGCCGAAAGCTTTGCGCTTACATACGTCGGTCTCTTATCTTCGTCGGATTCCAGATTTACTTCGATCAGCGGGTCTTGGGTCTCCAACTTTTTCTCACCGACTTTAATAGACGATTCTTCTAGATTCAATTCGTTTGCTTGCCTATTCATTTTGTGTGATTTGTCGGTCTCGCTAACCGACTTCATTTGATTTTCTTTTTTGGCCTTGTAAACCGAATCTATTATAACTTTTTCGGCTTTATTAGCCGAGTCATCAAGCGTTAACACATCGGCTATGGAAGCCGAATCTTCCTTATAGCCGATCTTGTTGATCGGCTTATCCTGTCGAGGCTCTTGACAAGCCTCTATTCTCAATTTTTCGGACTCCATTTTAACCATTTTGGCGGCTCATCGGCTGCCACCAAAGCCCCTTCTTCTCTAATAAAGATCAACTGGACTCCTTCTTCTGTAACTATTACGAAGGAAATTTGATCCGGATCCGCGTCGGCCCAATTGATATGGCCGATTTCCTCAGTGTTGATGTCCACCATTTGGGGCCGTCCTTCGGCCCGGATTTCTTCAACTTTATCTCCGATCCACTGGAATAATTTTCCGTGGAGTGTAGAAGGCACGCACTCATTTGCATGAATCCAATCATGCCCGAGTAGCAGGTTATATTGACTATCTGCATCAACCACAAAGAATGCAGTTCGTAAAGTTTTAGAACCTTCCGTGATCTCGGTCGTAAGCACCCCTCGAGCTTGCTGATCATTCCCAGTGAAGTCGGTCATGATCGTGTCAGTGGGTTTCAACTCATCTTCATCTTTGCCCAACTTCTTAAAGAATGCAGTGGGCATGACATTTGACCATCGCTCCGCCATCTACCATAACTCGGCCTACTGGCCGACCTTCAATTAAGGCCCGAATAAAAAGAGGCCTTACGAATCTTGTCTGCATGGCCGATGGTTTCTCGAAAACCACCACATCGGCCGGTTTGGCATCTCTAACTGTAATTGAGCCACATTGAGCCCAACTTCCTTCTCTACCTCCTCATACTCAGTATACTCTGCTTTAAAAGACTGTGGCAGAGTATATACCATATTGACATCGGCTGGTCCTTCATCAGCCGATTTTTCTTTAATTCTCTGTTTCTTTTCTTCAGATTCTTTAGCCGTTTCGGCAGAAGAATCACTCTCCATTTGCACCTCCCTCTCCTTAGGAGGCTATCTTTCTCTCTTGATGATTGTCTCGAGAGAAGCTATTTTATCTTCTAGCTCCCTTCTTGTCATTTTCTCTTCTTGTTCGGCCGGTATTGGCCGTTTAATCTTTGATTTTAGCCAAGGGATAGGTGATGAACTGCTTGCTTCATGATCATTCCGCATCGGGCGAACAAGGTGTGGAGGTTCATCAGGTCGCTTCCATACGTTCAATTTCATCCCCTTCGCTTCATCATATTGTTGTCTGGCCTCGGCTTGCATCCTTTGCTGCCGACGCTTTTGTATTTTCGTTAACATCGGCCCTTGCCATCTGGCCGATGGTTTCACTTCTACCTCATGCCATTCATCCATTGGAACATTCGCCGGTATCTTTACCGTCTTCAAATGGTTTTTCAAAATTTCTCTTCTCTCCCAAGGTCTCGGCTAAGGCTGAATGCCGAGTTCGTTGACTAATCTCCGACCGAGAAATTCTATGTCTCCCTCGGTCATTCCCTCGAATTCCGGTTCTGGTCTCGGCCTCGTTTGATGCTGCCAATGTGGCCGATATCCAGGAATTCTTGGCTTGGTGCCGAAGGGTCTACCCTGGTAGTCCCATCGGCTTTGACGCTTGCCACGCCTGTTGTTGTAATAATCATGCAGAATCTTCTGCATCAACATGTCTTGTTTGCGTTGAACCGATTTGACTTCCGGTTCAGTGTCATTGGAGGCCTCGTCTGAGCCTTTTTCTTCTTGGTCTTCACCATCAGGAATGTCATTCCATTCCTCGGAGAACGCCATCAACTCATTCCATTCGTTCCCTCTTTTCTTGGCATTGACAATAGCTTCCCAATCTTTCTTCGTAATTTCGGCCTTGCACCTTATGCAAAGCCGAAGATGTTTTTTGGCATGTGCCACGTTATCTGCGATCACCTGGTCCGTAGTCTCTTTCCCTTTATCATTCACCATATTGACCTGAAAAGAAAACGAACTTTCGTTAATTACCTTATTTTTATTTTCTTGGTCGGCTAATATGAGCCGACCTTCATATATTTCTTCTTGGATCTGCCTTTTTGCAGTCGCTTTTTTTTTTTCTTTCATGCTCACAACGTTGACCTGTGATGGAAAAGGGTTCTTATCAATTTCCATATCTTTATTTTCTTGGTCGGTAAAGATGAGCCGACCCTCGTTTATCTCTTTTTGAATTTGCCTCTTGAAAGCAGTACATTCACTAGTTTTATGGCTCCATGAATGATGCCACTTACAATATCTTCTGCGTTTTAGTTCTTCTACAGGAGGTATAGTTTGGCCCTCCTGTAGTTTAATTCGTCCATCCTTTAGCAACCGATTAAAAATTAGATCGGTCTTTACTATATCAAACGAATAACTAAATGCAGACACATGTGCTTTCGCCTCTCTTGACTTGGCGGGTCTTAACAAAGCACATTTGTATGGTTGATTATTTCTCACCATCTCGGCAGCACAAATTTCGACTTCATCAGCCGAATCCTCATTTTCTTCAGACGAATTCGGCTCTTCATGAGCCAAAGACTCTTCAAGGAAAGAGATATTTTTCTCCTTTCCTTTGTTCCAATCTTTGTTTCAGCTCCATCTGGGCCGATCTTCATTGTTACCTTTTCGAAATTGCTCATATTGAGCAACTCGAACTCCCAAATCAAAAAGATTTGAAAAGAATTTATCCTCAAAATGGTCTTTAATTTTAAAATACATGCCGTTGAATGCCATTTTGGCAAATTTCGATTTTGGCATTCTTACGAAACAACGGCTTCGAGCAGTTTTGAATCGGTTCAAATATTCATCAACCGATTCTCCTGTTCTTTGTTTGAATTGAGCCAAATCCGCAACTGATAGTTCTGGCTCTGTTTTATAAAACTGTTCATGAAATTTACTTTCTAACTCGTCCCAGTCTCGGACGGAATTAGCAGGTAAACTCGTGTACCAAGTGAAAGCCGTCTTAGTCAATGAGGTATTAAATAACCTTAACTTTAAAAACGGATCTGCCACGGCCTCACGGCACTGAGCTGTAAACCGCGCGATGTGCTCGACCGTATTTTCGGTCTCGTCGCCGGAAAACTTGTCAAACTTCTTCGGCATCTTCCAATTTGCCAGATATGGGTGTTCTATATCTATATTTGCAGGATATGGTGACCTGAATACGGGCCGCATTGCCGGCCTTGCTCCTACTCCGAAAGTATTCCGGATGGCTTCTTCTATTTGCACATAAATCTCATTATTAATACCCTGTAAAGGGGCTTGCACTGGTGCCGGGTTCGGTGGTTGTAGCGCACCGGGATTTTGCACCAAAGGATTAACCCCTTGTGCATTTGTAGCCTGCCCCCTAGCCCCTGCATTTTGGGACTGGTACACTGCTACTGGAGGAGGTGGAGGTAATCCCCAAGCCACTTCTGGCTGTTGACCGGCATTAACGACAGCCTGTCGATAAGCCACTTGATATGGTGCCCCCTGGTACTAGGGCTGACCATTTACAGGTGTCACAGGATTTTGTAACACTGGTGTTATCATAGGCGCTTGCAGGCCTGTTATCGGTTGTTCGTTCCGAGTTAACAATTGCCCTATTCGGGCGATGTTCTCGTTAGAGACCGTTATTGTGGCCAAAACGGCATCCAGCCTTGCAGTACTCGCATGACTGTTTTGGTCCAAAACTTGCAGGACCCGAGTCATTTGCCCAAGCGCTTAGGCCAGGCTAGGCTCTTGTTGGCCAGATTGACTACTGGTCTCACCTTCAGCGGGTAAGACTGCTTGACGCTGTACAACATTCTCTGAATTACTGGGCTGTTTACTCCCAGAATTTCTAGGAATAGCCCTATTACGAAGATTCATGGCGTTATCATCAGCCATACTTTATATAAAATGCAACTTACCTTATATTAGGGTCCCACCGGGTATGCCAAAAATTGTTGGTAGCCGAAATCTCAAATCCCTGACCCGGTCAAAGATCCTCCTCGAGGAGCGCGTCGGGATACGAAACGGCTGTGAATAGTGACCTTCGAAGTTTGCGCCCTTCGATTGATCAAGCGATTAGGCTGACGAGGGATCGGGTCAGCCGGGTTCGAAACCTCTACAGCAAATTCGGTTCGGCTAGATGAGCCGAATGAACAAAAGAAGTCAGAATTTCAGCCAAGGAATGAGTCGAATGGCTAATACAGCACAGGAACTGGTCGGCCTGAAGAGCCGGACACTGCCTTCTATTGAAAGAGAACGGAGAAAGTACAGGAAAGAGGGTTTTAGTCTACAGCGGAGTGATGCCCAAAGGGCAGACAGACTCCAGGATGCTAAGTTACAGGAACTACTCCTAGGGAAAGCAGTAAATGCGAGAAAGAAAGATGCAGGGAAAATAAGGTTGGTCTTTTGTGCGCAATGGCCAAAACCTCTTTTTAGGGTATTATTACCCTATTTATAGATAGCCCCCTTGGTCAGTTATTGTTCTTACACGATCGGCCACTATCTCCTCATATTCCGAACCACTTCTAGCCAATCGGAACCGCATGTAACTGCTTGCGGTTACCGTAACTTCCTTCAATTGGCGCGATACACTTTTCCGATGCTCCCGATGCACGACCGAATAGATGCTTTTGAAGGGAATATTCGCACCGATCATCCTTGGCATCAATTGGCTCAACACGGTGTAAAAGAATCGGAATTTGTTGAATTTTTGATAGAAAATTCTATTCACTACATAGATAAAGATCAATAACTCCGATCTTGAATTTGAAGGATCCGATTATCCTTTTTAGGATGTCGTTCGATTTTGACCGTTCATTTTATGCCCACTTGATGGACTTTATTATGATTTCAAAAATTTACAAAATTTATTTTCTAGAAGTTTCAAATACTCTAGATCATATTTAACGGAGTGGATCGTCGATTCGGAAACTCCATCATTGAAAACAACTTATGAGTATGAGGGTTCCAATACTCATAATGGTATAGTAGCCACGGCCTAATATATATATATATATAGAGAGAGAGAGAGAGAGAGAGAGAGAGAAAGAGAGAGAGAGAGAGAGAGAGAGTCCGGCTGCTATGCTATCGATAGCACCAAGCACTTGGTGCTATCAAGTTTTCTACCGTTAGATTAATTCCTTTGATTATTTTTTACCCGTTAGATTATACTATTCAACCAACCACCCACTCAACCCCAGGGGGCCCACATCATCCTAACTGCATATTTCTCAATCCAAGGGCTAAAAATTCAATAGCACCAATAACTTGGTACTATTGATAGTATTCCAGCCTAATTATATATATATATATATATACTAGTTGAATGTACGTACAAATGCGCGTAACAATTAATTATTTAATAATTATTTTAAATTAATATGAAATTGTACATCATATTTATTAAAAAATTTACAATTTTTTAAAAAGTAAATTTATTTATTATATACTATTAGAAAATACCTACCATATTTTGTAAACAAATATATATTAGTTTTTTTTATTTTATAAAAATTATATATATAGTGTAGATATATGATTACATTTAAATTTTCTTTTCGATTAAATTTGCATTATAGTGTTTAGAGTATAGGATATACCACCTGAACTAGTTATTCGTTTTCGGATAAATTTGAAAGGAAAGAAATTAATATTTTTGATAAATTTAATATATAGTTGTTAGATATGATATACATTAGGTTATAGATATACATTATATATTATTTTACATTCTAATATATTTAAAATTTAAATAAGATATTTTAAATAATCAAGTATCAAATTAACAGTTAATAATATAATAAAATATTAGTAGATCGAATAGGGATCAATATATATATATATATATATTATATATATATATATATATATATATTATATTATATATTATATTATAGATAGAGATAAGGAGATATTCTCCGGTAGGCAAAGAATTTGGATAAGCATAAATTTTTTTCTCTTGTAAAACAAAGAGGAATTAAAAGTTTGTTTAATTCTGTTATTTATTTTACGTAATGAATAGTGGAATTAATTTTTTTTCCTCCAAAAAATGGGTTTGTCGACAGACCGAAATTTGAAATACGTTCTTCTATATATACTAGTAGAGTGCACGTGCAATGCACATCACATATTTAAAAAAATAAAAAATATTTTTTTTTCAAAATAATTAAAATTGGACATAATTGATATGTAATATATAATTTTTAAATAAATTATGAGTGAATATTTATAATTTAGTAATTTTATTATATTTGCATAAAATAGTAATAAAATTATTGTCCAATTGAACATTTAGATAAATTAAATTTTAGATCTCTACATCTGGCCATAAAAAAATTTCTTTTATACTACTTATAAAAGAGCCACTTTTTTAGGACAAAAAATTACATTTATATCTAAAATCCCTTTAATTTTATAAATTCTACCAAAAATGATTTAAGTAATACAAACTTTTTATATAAAAAATGATTTAGGCCATGTCATTCAAACAATATGCAAAATATTATTAATTAATAAAATCTTCTTGGAATATTTTTTTTCTACAAAATTTTTAGTTTCTATGCAAACCTTCCACATTAGAGATCTATTTAATTGATAAAAAATTATATAATTTATTTAGATAAAAATGTAGAACTCTTCTTCATTTTTAGACAATTTCTCCTAATTTTTTTTATTAACACGCACATAGCTACTAATTTAGTCAAATAAACTAAAAATTTAACCAAAATTTTTAAATTATAAATAGTAAATACTAAATTTTAGAAAATAGATTAATTAACTACTCTATATCAAATAAAACTGAATTAATTAATTAATAAAAAATTAAAGTCGAAAAGATATCGATTAAAAATAAATACATAATTGTTAAGAGCTCTATTTCAAAGTCACCTATAGTGAAGGGGATTTATTTCAAAGTCACCTATAATTATGTGGGTTTCACGATCTTGAATCATATGGTTCAATTTTTTATAAAAGTTGTGATACATAATGTCACACCCCGGGATCCCCTTTTTGTTTGAAACACAGCAGAAAAGCGTTTAAATTTTTTTTTTGAAAACCTGACCCCAGAGTATGCCAGATCCGCCACAAATACAGGGAATCCACTGTTCACACGGACAGAGTCTCCCCTGTATTTGCACGGCGTCGCACAAGTACAAAAGTACAAACAGTATACGACCACAACTAAATGAATATACAGATAGCTATACATTCATACATTCACCATTCACACCGTAGTTTTACATTCGATGTTTAAACAAAAGTCCACGAAAAATCTTTTGAAAACTGTTCCATACGCGAGAACTTTTATCTTTTTATAAAAGCTACCACGAGGGGTAGAAAACCTTTTATTTT